>NC_058132.1:228020282-228020868 GCF_016433145.1 Gracilinanus agilis | reverse complement strand
TTGAGTTGCATGCCCAATTCATTGATCTCTGCCCTCCTTAATTTGTTAATATATGCACTCAGGGATATAAATTTCCCCCTGAGTACTGCCTTGGCCGCATCCCACAGATTTTGGTAGGATGTCTCATCATTGTCATTTTCTTCAATGAAATTGTTGATTGTTTCTATGATTCCTTCTTTGACAAATTGGTTTTGAAGAATCATATTATTTAATTTCCAATTAGTTTTTGATTTTCCTGTCCAAGTGCCCTCACTAATTATTATTTTTATTGCATTATGATCTGAGAAGGTTACATTTATTATTTCTGCTCTTTTGCATTTGTTTGCAATGATTCTATGCCCTATAACATGGTCAATCTTTGTGAATGTGCCATGTGCAGCTGAAAAGAAGGTGTATTCCTTTTTGTCCCTATTTATTTTTCTCCACATATCAATTAGATCTAATTTTTCTAGGACTTCATTCACCTCTCTTACCTCTTTCTTATTTATTTTTCGGTTTGATTTATCTGGATCTGAAAGAGGAATATTTAGATCTCCCACTAGTATGGTTTTACTATCTATTTCCTTCTTGAGCTCTGCCAGTTTCT
>NC_058132.1:227892456-228020182 GCF_016433145.1 Gracilinanus agilis | reverse complement strand
CTCTTTTGCATTTGTTTGCAATGATTCTATGCCCTATTACATGGTCGATCTTTGTGAATGTGCCATGTGCAGCTGAGAAGAAGGTGTATTCCTTTTTGTCCCTATTTATTTTCCTCCACATATCAATTAGATCTAATTTTTCTAGGACTTCATTCACCTCTCTTACCTCTTTCTTATTTATTTTTCGGTTTGATTTATCTGGATCTGAAAGAGGAATATTTAGATCTCCCACTAGTATGGTTTTACTATCTATTTCCTTCTTGAGCTCTGCCAGTTTCTCCTTTATGAATCTGGGTGCTATGCCACTTGGTGCATACATATTGAGCAGTGTTATTTCCTCATTGTTTATACTACCTTTAATCAGGATGTAATGACCTTCCCTGTCTTTTATAATCATATCTATTTTTACTTTGGCTTTGTCAGAAATCATAATAGCCACTCCTGCCTTCTTTTTCTCATTTGATGCCCAAAAGATTTTGCTCAAACCCTGAACCTTAAACTTGTGTATGTCCACCCGCCTCATATGTGTTTCTTGTAGACAACATATGGTGGGATTTTGGTTTCTAATCCACTCTGCTATTTGCTTCCGTTTTATGAGCGAGTTCATCCTGTTCACATTCAGAGTTATAATCATCAGTTGTGCATTTGCTGACATTTTCAAATCCTCCCCCCTTCCTACCCCTTCTCCTTAAGCTATTCCCTTTAAAACCAGTGGCTCGCTATAAAGACCCTATCCCTTATCCCCTCCCTTGATTGACTTCCCTTTCTACCTCCTCCCTTATTTCCCCCCCTCCCTTTTGTTTTTAAAGGTCTTATGAATTCCCTCCCCCTTCTCCCCTCCCTTTTTTTGTTCTCCCCACTCCCCTGCTCCCCTTGGTTTATCCCTTCTAACTTCCTCAGAAGGGTAAGATAAGAGTTTTATTTCCCAATGGATAGTATAGCTACTCTTCCCTCTCCGGGTTGATTACACTGAGAGTAAGGTTTGATTATTACCTCTTTATGCTCTCTTCCTCTCCTTCTTATAATAGTATTTGTCCCCTCTCTCTCCCATGCCCTCTTTGTGTGTAATAGAATATTCTATTTTCTTATTCACTCAAGTTTCTCTTGGTGTCCCCTGCTATTCTCCCCCTCTTTCCCATCCCCCATGCCATCTTAGATTATTTAGTGTTCCACCCTCACCCTGTTAATTATTCTTCTGATTACTATAATAGTGAATATTATAATAGTGAATAGAGTTCACTACAGAGAATTAAACATAATATTTCTCTACAAAAGAATACAGATAATTAGATCTCACTGAGGCCCTTAAAAAGGCAAATTTAAAAATTATAAGTTTTCTTTCTTTCCCCTCTGTATCTTATTTACCTTTTCAGGTTTCTCTCGATTTTTGTGGTTGGATATCAAACTTTCCATTTAGCCCCGGTCTTTTCTGTGCAAATACCTGGAATTCTTCAATTTTCTCTTCTGAATTTCCTGTAACTGATTAGCCATCATTAGCCCAGCAGCTTCTCAGGTTTATCCTCGCTCTCAGTGTCTGTCTGAGATCTATTGGCTCCTGAGGTCTGAGTTCTAGTCTTTTCCAAGGTCAAGCCCCCTGGTGGGTTCCCTTGCTTGATCCTCTGCAGGAAGTTCCTTTTCAAGTCTCAGGGAGCTACTTCCACAGTCGTATACCCGTCTGCACTGGTTCCCCACTTAGGCTTTAGTTTCTGGCTGTGTTTGCCTCCACCCACGCCTCTGCTCAGCCGGCACCCACGCCTCTGCTCAGCCGGCACTCTCTGCGCCCAGCGTCCTGCTCCCGCGCGCGCTCAGATTTCGCGTGCGTTCTTGACTTAATGGGGTCCTAAGTCTTGCTGCTCTCAGGAACAGGTCCCGGAGCTGCCGATGACTCGATGGGTGCCCCAAACTTGCTCTATTTCTTTTTAGCTGGGTTCGGAGCTATAGGTGAGTGTGGAGGGGATGGGGGTGGGGCGGTTGCTCAGCTCGCGATTGAGTGAGAGCCCTTTTTAGCCTGGAAATGTCTCGATTCCACGTACCTTCCACGCTGTGCCCTGTTGTGGGGTTCCTCAGTTCGTCTGGACTTGTTTTTATGTCCCCTTGAGGAGTTTTGTGTGTTTCGGTCAGGAGAGGTTAAGAGCTGCTTCTTACTCTGCCGCCATCTTAACCCGGAAGCCGAGACCTATTTTTAATGTGAGGAAAAATTCTTAAATAGAATATGTGAAAAATGGAATAGATTCTCTTAGAAGATAATGAACTCACAACACTTAATGAGACCAACAGGGGTTATTGAGGAGGTTCTTACTACTCAGTGAGGATGATCTTTGAGTTCCCTCCAGTTTGGGATTATATAATTTTAATAAATAAATAAAGCTTGTTGATGGAAATGTGAATTGGTTCAGCCATTCTGGGAAACAAATTGGAACTACAGCCCAAAAGCCACTAAATTGTATGTACCCTTTGACTTAGCAACATGACCGTTAGGCCTCTGACCCAGGATTAAAAAGAAAGGAGACATATATACAAGAAAATTATATCAATATTATATATAGAAACAATGAATTAGAAAATAGATGTCCACTACTAAGGAAGATGCTAAGCAAACTATGGTAGGCAGATGGGTAACTAGCCAGACACATGGATGAATGTGCAGATAAATAGAACATTTAGTAGGTTCCTTCTAGGAAGGTGCTGAGCAATGCATTTAGTGCTAGGAATATAAATAGAAGCTAACAATGCAGTCTTTGCCCTCAAGGAGTTTATATTGGAGGTAGTAGATAAATGGCCTGGGTCTGACTCTGAGCAAGATAATCAATAGCTCACTTAACAGAGTCTGCATCCCAAGGGTGAAGTGCAAAGTTCTGGTGAGAAAGGAACACAGTGGCAGAGATGGGGATGATAATTAGAATTCATATAGTAGGGAAATTGATATATTAAAACAACTAAATTCTATTACATCATAAAATATAGCATAACCATATGATTCAGAGAAATATGGAAGCCTTGTATGAAGTAATGTAAAGAAAAATTCAAAAAAAAATAACTACTGACTTGATTTTAAAAATAGCATAAATTCTTTATCTGAAAATTGCCTATTCATGTCTCTTGCCCATTTATCAATTGGGGAATGGCTTGATTTTTTATACAATTGATTTAACTCCTTATATATTTGAGTAATTAGACTCCTGTCAGAGTTTTTTGTTATAAAGATTTTTTCCCAATTTGTTGTTTCCCTTCTGATTTTCGCTGCATTGTTTTTGTTTGTACAAAAGCTTTTTAGCTTAATATAATCAAAACCATTTATTTTACATTTTGTAATTTTCTCTAACTCTTGCTTGTTTTTGAAATCTTTCCTTTCCCAGAGATCTGACAAGTATACTATTCTGTGTTCACTTAACTTATTTATACTTTCCCTCTTTATATTCAAGTCATTCACCCATTCTGAATTTATCTTGGTGTAGGGTGTGAGATGTTGATCTAAACCTAATCTCTCCCATATTGTTTTCCAAATTTCCCAGCAGTTTTTGCCAAATAGTGGATTCATGTCCCAAAAGTTGGGCTCTTTGGGTTTATCATACACTGTCTTGCTGATGTCACTTACCCCAAGTCTATTTCACTGATCCTCCCTTCTGTCTCTCAGCCAGTACCATACTGTCTTGATGACCACTGCTTTATATTACAGTTTAATATCTGGTACTGCTAGGCCCCCTTCCTTCACATTTATTTTTCATTATTTCCCTTGATATTCTTGATCTTTTGTTATTCCAAATGAAATTTGTTATAGTTTTTCCTAATTCAGTAAAAAAGTTTTTTAGTAGTTTGATAGGTATGGCGCTAAATAGGTAAATTAATTTGGGTTCAATGGTCATTTTTATTATGTTAGCTTATCCTACCCATGAGCAATCAATGTTTTTCCAGTTGTTTAGGTCTAGTTTTATTTGTTTGGAAAGTGTTTTGTAGTTGCTTTCGTATAATTGCTGTGTTTGTTTTGGTAGATAGATTCATTAAGTATTTTATATTGTCTAAGGTGATTTTAAATGGTGTTTCTCTTTCTACCTCTTGCTGCTGTGATGTGTTGGAGATATATAGAAATGCTGATGATTTATGTGCATTTATTTTGTATCCTGCAACTTTGCTAAAGTTGTTGATTATTTCTACAAGCTTCTTATTTGATTCTCTAGAATTTTTTAAGTAGACCATCATGTCATCTGCAAAGAGTAATAGCTTAGCCTCCTCATTGCCTCTTTTGATACCTTTGATTTCTTTTTCTTCTCTAAAATTGCTACTGCTAGTGTTTCTAGTAGTATGTTGAATAATAGAGGTGATAATGGGCATCCTTGTTTCACTCCTGATCTTATTGGGAAGGCTTCTAATTTGTCCCCATTGCATATGATGCTTGTTGATGGTTTTAGGCATATACTGTTTATTATTTTTAGGAAAGGTCCTTCTATTCCTATACTTTCCAGTGTTTTCAATAGGAATGGGTGCTGTATTTTGTCAAAGGCTTTTTCAGCATCTATTAAAATAATCATATGATTTTTGTTTGTTAGATTGTTGATATGGTCAATTATGTAGATGGTTTTCCTAATGTTGAACCATCCTTGCATTCCTGGTATAAATCATACCGGATCATGGTAGATGATCCTCTTGATTACTTGCTGGAGTCTCTTTGCTAGCATTCTATTTAAGTTTTTTGCATCTATATTCTCTGGGGTATCACCTCACACCTAGCAAATTGGCTAAAATGATAGAAGGGGCAAGTAATGAATGATGGAGGGGATGTGGTAAAATTGGGACATTAATGCATTGCTGGTGGAGTTGTGAACTGATCCAACCATTCTGGAGGGCAATTTGGAACTATACTCAAAGGGCTATAAAAGAATGCCTGCCCTTTGATCCAGCCATACCATTGTTGGGTTTGTACCCCAAAGAGATCATAGATAAACAGACTTGTACAAAATTATTGATAGCCATGCTTTTTGTGGTGGCAAAAAACTGGAAAAGGAGGGTATATCCTTCAATTGGGGAATGGCTGAACAAATTGTGGTATATGCTGGTGATGGAATACTATTGTGCTCAAAGGAATAATAAACTGGAGGAATTCCATATGACCTGGAAAGACCTCCAGGAATTGATGCAGAGCAAAAGGAGCAGAGCCAGAAGAACATTATACACAGAGACCAATACACTGTGGTAAAATAGAATGTAATGGACTTCTGTACTAGCAGCAATGCAATGATCCAGGACAATTCTGAGGGATTTATGGAAAAGAACGCTACCCACATTCAGAGGAAGAACTGCAGGAGTGGAATCACAGAAGAAAAGCAGCTGCTTGAACACATGGGTTGAGGCAGACATGATTGGGGATTTTGATTCAAAACTACCACACCAATGCAATGATCAACAATTTGGAAATAGGTCTTGATCAATGACACATGTTAAAACCAGAGGAAATGCATATCGGCCAGGGGTGGGGGGAGGGTGAGGGATGAAGGGGAAAGTAGGAGCATGAATCATGTAACCATGTTAACTTTACTAAAAAATGAATACTAATAAATGTTTAAAAAACAAAAAAATTAAAATTAAAAATAATACCTACTATATTAAATGCCATTTAACCTCAAAAAATAGCATGAAGAAAAACAATTTCAAAAGAATTCAGAATTCTGATCAAAGTAGTGAATAACAGTGACTTCAAAAGACTGAAAATGGAAGGTACTTTCCATGCATTAATAGAAGGTGAAGAATGAGATCTACAAAGCATTCTCAGACATAGCCATGGTGTTTGTTTACCTTGTTGGATTTAACAAATAGATATTCAAAAGAAAATAGGAGAACATCAATAAAAGATTTTTAAATGCACAAAAAAGCTGAGAAAGGGATATAGAGTAGTACTATTCTGTTAAAAGAAGTATATAGAAATAGAGATAGGTACATATATACATTTAAAAAAAAAAACTAAGTCCAGAGTATCTTATATACATTTTCACTTTTTGGTATGTTGAAATATTTGTGGTTGTTATTATAAGTTTACAATAAAAACATGTTAACAATTAATAAGAGACAAGAGGACAATGGTATTCTGTTGTCCCTTCTAATCTAGTTTTTTCATCCCTTTAAACAAGTATGACTTTGTTTTGCTTTATGCCAATCATAAGTCATGATACACCAAATCTCTACAAGACCTAGAAACTCATATTTTTCTTCTCCCATTGAGAGAACCAGCTCACTTTGTTTATTAGCAATACAAGTGAGGTCTTTATTCTTCTCCAGGCTGTGCTTTTGATTCTTTAAACTTTCTCTACCATGCCTGAGATACATTTTCACCTAGAAAGTTCACTTTGTCCTCAAACTTCTCATCCTCAGAATACCTTCTGTCCCTGTATCTTCTTCCTCTGACTGGCTGGTTCCTCCAAGAACCTCCATTTTTAGAAGGATACCCAGACCAGCCATATCTTTCATTCTTCTCCAGACCAATATCAGGGCTTTCTCTATCCCTTTTTTTACCTTCCATTTATGTATTGTCTTTCCCCATTGAAGGCAGATACCATCTTTTTTCTTGTGCTTATAATATTGGTGCTTCTTATAATACGTGTTATATAGTGATTAATAAATGCTTCTTGTCTTAGAACATGTTACATACATCTGAGGCCGTAAATATGTATTCTATCTCTCTTTCTAGTCATTATATTCCAGGAACAACAAAGGATCTCTTCTGCTCTCCCTGTATCATGATTACTTTTTATAGTATCTTATTTAGCCATTCTGAAACTTTCCTGAACTTTTCTATTTAAAATCCACTTAAGCAGATCTATCAAATCTCCAAGTGTCTTCTTGATGGAGTCCATCCCAGGACACATCCCTTGTTTCTGTATATTAAGTCATGGTCTAGAAATACTATTCCTGTTTTCAAGCATTTCATTTACTTTGACTAATTTTTTTGCTTTTAAAGTATCTGTCTTGGGGGTAGCTGGGTAGGTCAGTGGATTGAGAGCCAGGCCTAGAGATGGGAGATCCTAGGTTCAAATCTGGCCTCAGACACTTCCCAGCTGTGTGACCCTGGGCAAGTCACTTAACCTCCATTGCCTAGCCCTTACCACTCTTCTGTCTTAGAACCAATACACAGTATCGATTCTAAGGCACAATGTAAGGGTTTTAAAAAATAAAAATTAAAATGAAGTATCTGTCCTCAATCTGAAGTGATAATGGAAACACCCTCTATGTAATTAAACCTTTCATTTTTAGTCCAAGTCTTCACAATCTCTACAGATGTTTCTCCAACTTCCTTTTTATTTCAGCTTTTTTTTTCCCATCAGAAGTCAGTAATAGGACTTGGACTTAACAAGAATAAGAACGTTCTCATTTCCCACGTGCCATATTTATGCCATAGGAAGACAGTCTACCTTTCAATGAAGAACAAAAGGGAAATCTTTGGAGAATTCTTGATCTTGGAGAAGATTATTGTTTCTTTCTCTCAACAACCCAGCTAAGCTGGACATGAACTACCATATCTTGGCATATACTGATGTCTTCTTATACCTCTCCACATGCTTTACACTAATTTGCTAGAGGAAATCAAACTACTAATTCCCTCATTCTCCTAAACCACTTTCTTGTCTTGCCATTCCTTTCTTCATTTGTTAGAATTCTAATGATCAAAGTTCCACTTTGATTGGCAGCAAGGACCTATCTTTATACCTCTGACTTGGAATTACAATGTTCCCAGTATTGACCATTGCCTTTTCATAAGCCTATCCTGATACCAGAAATTCCCAACATTAAAGTCACTCCAATAGGATAAGAGATTTTTTTCCTGAAGGCCCTTTTTAAGTGCACATGTAACCCATGGAATAAGTAGCATGATTTCATTTTTATATGTTATCTTCATACTTTATATGCTATCTTGGGAAATGGAGTCTTAAGTCAGGACTAGAATATAACTAATATTTCTATGAATTTAAACATGTCAATTACCATTACTTTCTTTAATATGGAGGAATAGGGTATAATCCTCATCTAAAAGGCAAATTATTCTGATAGAACTATGTTTTTATATTACTCAAGTCCACTTTCCTATCAAACTGATTCCCAAGGGACATGGAGAAATTTGAATAGAATTTTAATTTCAGACTATTTAGAAAAACATAAGCGGTTAAAAACAAATTCCTAACTGCGTTGTGATAAAAAATGCCAGAACAAATAAAATGACACAATATTAAAATCTATTGTCACTGATATTCCTTTAGTATTTCTTATGTTGTACACTTTAGAAAGGAATCTAGGAATGAGTGAAAAATAAGTAAATAACCTATTTAGGAGAAAAGCTAAAAATATTTATGTCAAATTTAATGCATCTGTGATTTCATCAATAATGAATTTTCCATGCAATGATGATGATCTCAACCTATCCTTTCTCATCCTTTGCAACTCTTGTCCCTATTTTCCTATAACTCTTCCATAGAAGGTGAATCCAACATAATGGGGACCTTCTTGAGATCACTTGCCTTCATAGAGATATTATTGTAACATGTAGACTATCTATCCATTATCTTCCATTCTTCTAACATGATCAGTCTGCTTCCTTTCTCTACCTTAAATTTCATTTATTATTTCTTTTCTACTTCTGTGTACACATAATCCATTGTAGGGAAAGCATCTAAATGATCATGACATTTATGGGAGATACTTCGTTAGCAGAGTGATTTAAAAGCTGTATTTTTCTTTAAAATATCAACAGATAATGAACACCAGACAGTTTAAGCTCTCTGAACCTTTCAGTTAATTATATTATTTTACTGTGAAATATTGGTTGTTTTCTTTTTAAACTTCTTAACTTTCATACTTTCATAATGCTATTGAAATATTTATAGGTTGGCCTCATAAAATTTTTGTAATGATGATAAAGAATTAGTACCTAACTTTTCTACCTGGCTTAAATCTTTCCTCTCTCCTATCCATCCTCCACACAAATGACAAAGTAATAGTGATTAAATATAAATCCAACATTTTCCTCTAAGGATATAAAGCTTCTCCAGCCTGGCCCAACTATCTTCATCTCTTCATTATGCATTATACTCCACAGGCCAGCCTTCTCTCTTTTTCTGACATATGGTACTTCTCCCATCTTTATGCCTTTGTGGTCTGCTGAGAGTGTATTCCTTTCTTATCTCCATCTCACAGAATCACTACTTTCCTTGAAGATTAAGGTGAAGCATTAGAGTTTTCCTGATCCACCCCTACCCCAACTGTTAGCACCTTCCCTCATTGAACTTTGTATTTAGTTTATCTTTTATCTGTATCCATCTAACATAATGCTTGGCATATAGTGAGTAACTGATAAATACACATTAAATGACTGACAAAAGAACCAAAAAAGGGAAAAATATTGTCAGTCAAGCCAGTTTGAATTTCAATCTCAGTTCATAAAAGATTATATTTACATATACTTGTGTTTTTTGTCCTCAATCTGAAAGTCATTAGTATTAACAGAGGAAATTGTTATAGACAAATGAATCTGTAATTTTTTGAGGAGAAATGAAGGGCTTGAATGGGAGAAGAGTGACGAGCATAATGTCCTAGTAATCCAGAGATTTGGTTTCTATTCCCCTGACTCATTGTGTGACTTCGGAAAGTCTCTTGAGTTGGCAAATTCTGTTGAGCCCCATTCATTTTCCTCCCATGTGAGTAAAAAAAGTGTCATTCACTGAGATCCAGGGAATTTGAATTCTGTAGTGAGAAAACATGCTAACTCATTCCTTTTTTGTTTTGTTCTATAAAAAGGCATAGTTTCATATCTCAAGTTCAGTCTCCATGTGAGGAGTAATCCTCACCACTACAAAGTCAACCTAAATCTTTGACTCAAGAAATAGAACATAAATAAATCTATATTTAGGCAAAGAAAAAAGTATTTAAATAAGAACAAGTCTTCTCTCTTAGGTAGTTATTTACAGTTTTAGTAGGTCACATCTAAAATAATGAAATATTTATTCAACTCATTTTCCCATCCCTCCCCCTCCATCCTCATATACTTTGGAGCTATGAGAAAAGATCAAAAGTAGTAGTCCTTAGCAGAAATCATGAAAGTGTTATAAAAGTTGTGGCTTGTGACCAAAAAAAAGAACAGGCTCAGTGGCCTGGAACCTTCCCTCTTGAGTTGGAGTATGCTATCAAAGGGTCCATCTTGGATTAAATCCAATTCATCAATCATTAATGGAACACTCCTAACATTTATTTGCCTGCCACTGTGCTAGGCATTGAAGATTCAAACAAAAAAGCAGAATAGCCTCTGCCCTCAGGGAGCTCACATTATACAGAAGGAAGAAGATTTATAGAAATAAATAAATACATACAAAATAAACAGTGGTTTTTGGTGTGAGGGAACACTAACAATTAGACAGAAAGGCATCATGCCAGAGAGGTCATACATTTAAAAAAACTAAAGCAGAGAGAATCAAGACTTGCCCAAGATACACAAACGAGAGATTCACAAAGCATTTATTTTTACAGTATTTGGCACATAGTAGGCACTTAAACCAAAGAAAGAGGTCAACCTTAGTGATTTTCCTTCTATTTCAATTTCTCTTTCTTCTCTGATTGGCTTCAGTCAATGGGGTAATTTTCTATCTAATGATCTTTTTTTAAATCAAATAATCTATTTCTGAGCCTGGTGATTATGTGAAGTCAGAATTCTCATATATCTTGTAAATTCTAAATATTTTCTAAGAAAGCCTTCATATCTCAAAATTTTTGCATAGCACAAAAATTATTATGGAAAAATCATGCTATATTTTTTCTGGTAATAGATTCCTTCATGGTAGGGGACCTTAATCTGTTTATGACTTTGTATTTATTTATTTTTATTTGGACAACTATTTTAGTATAATTGGTTTTCTTTATGATCTTTTGGATTTGTTTTATATATTTTAAAACACTATTCTGAAAAAGAATCTGCAAGTTTAGGCAAGCCAAAGCATATCATGACATTAAAAAGTTAAAATTTTTGTGTTATGGTACATTATTGAATAAAAAGTTCACATTTCCTTCTCTTACTTGCTCTCCTACCCATGTAAATATGGCTGTCCAGGTTATTCTCCTTGGGAATAGTAGGAAGCAGCTGTTCAACAGTGAATGCCAGAGCAGAACAGATCAGGTAATTTAGTTTCCTTCTTAGGCTACTACACAGACAGATCCTTAGGGAACCAGATCTGGGCACTTGAAAAAGCAGTTAAGGGCTTGACATTATGCCACTGATGACATGGACCTGGGCCAATGCAAACCTGCCTGCTTTCCTCCTCAGAAGGGCTAGTTGTGTTTGTAGTTCAGGAAAGGAAGTTACCAATGCCCAGTGGAAAGGTTCCCAACACTCCAATCATAATGGTGTGCCTCAGACTCAAGGCAGAACCCCATTCAGGACATGAGAAAAAGATTTCAGTGACTCAGAAGCAAGCCATCATTAGTCCTGTGAACCACTTCAGCTGTAGCTGATCCAGTGTCCTATCCCAGAGAATTTTCACATACCTAGGACAAGCTTTCCCACAGCAAAGAAATGTCTGCTACAGTGATTCATGGATCCCACTCAAGGAGACCAAAGAGGCCAAATTTTTAAACTTGACCAACTTAAGATCACTTCTCTTTTTTTAAAGACAAAGAGAGTATCTTCTAATACTCTGTATACATGAAAACAAATCTTTCCACATTGAGGATAGGGAGATTAGAACTATTACAGATAGTTTCCCCCAACAAGATTTAAGAAAAAGTTTTCCTTTAGTCTAAGAAATTAATCTCTTTATTCTCTCCTTTTGTAATCTAATCTCCTTGGATAAAAAAGACTAAAACTAAGACTGATGGATATTGTGGACTTCAATTGAAACAACGTTGCCACCATAACAGACATATTCTTTGTACAATATATATTGTACAAAGTGCTGGTGCTTTTAAAAAGCATCTTCAAAAATTTTAAATCATATGCTTTGCTTTAAAAATATTATGTGAATAAAATATAGTTATTGGTGGTAATGTGCCAAGGTCCATTCCAGCTCTAAATCTTTTATGGTCTTAAGCCATCACACTCTCTTAGAGCTTGAACCAAGATAAGGTGCAAGCCAAACCACAAAGGATCCAAGAGGCAGGAGCCATGGATTAGGATCAGACAGTTGCTAGGTAACAAAAAGGATGTTGCTGGCACAATTAGGTACACTCCCAAGAGAGAATGAATTGGTTCAGAAACTAGTGCTAGGGATGGAGCACTTATCCTATGAACTCCAACTTACAGGTTCATAGAATAAGTATAGGCAGAAAAAGCCAAAGGTCAATGTATGTCAGCATATGGTCACATCCATAGAGAAGATAAAGAAGGGATAGGAGAGGAAGCATTGGCTTCTGGATGGAGACAATCTCAGGAGCTGAAACATTGACCATGAAATTTATTCTGCCTAAGGGAGGACATATTGTGGGGTTGGGATATAGAAAAAATTCACCAGAGCTTACAGCTTACGGGCTATTCCATTTGCCTATCCTATCTTTATATCCCTCATCTGACACCTTTATGCTAACATGTCAGTCAAGAAACACGTATTAAGCATTTTCTATGCTAAGTGCTGGGGATACAAATACAGCCCACAGATGGTTCTTGACATTCTAATAAGGGAAACAATATGAAAATAACCACATATATGCAAATATGGTAAAGGGAATTTAATCCATAACCCCAAGAGACCTTAAATAACAATGAAATAAGAATTTGTTTTGTTTTAGGCTTCAACCCAGGAAAGATACTTTGTGAACTCTCTTTTTGCTATCTTCTCCAATACCCATAGTCACACTTCTTAGTCCCTGCCTGGGGATTTAGGAACATCTGGGAGACAGCTAGTTCGAACAGATCATTTCCTCTTCTCTTCTTAGTGACAAAAACACAGTTGTTTCTCCCAGCAACCCCACCCCACCAACCACAGTTACTTGCCATGGTTTCAGTTACTTGTGGTCCTTGTGGGCAAGGTGGGCAGAGTCTCCTTTCTCTCTGCCTGGAGGTCTACCCCTGGCAGAGGTCTGCCCACTGTGGTGGAGATTGCCATCAATTCTTCTGTTTTTACTTGGAAGGTATTTTGGGAGTTTCTTTTTTTGGGGGGAGGAGGCCAAGGAGCTTAAGGGCAGGAGCAGGGAGAGAGAGGACAGTACCATACAGTGCAGTTAACACAGGAATTAACATAAACACAGAGTTAAAAGTTAAAGCAAGAACTGTCAGTCTACAGTTGGATACTATCTGGGATTTAAGGCATCCATTGGTGGTCTGAGAATCTTTGCCCTGCAGATAAGAAGGGACTACCATACAGTACTGTATAACCATGTACTTTATCATTATCATATTTAATGTTGGTAATATCTCACTGAGTGTTTAATGTATCCATTAAGTTTTGTTATACATGTTAATGTTCAAGAAAATCATCTTATTTAAGGGGACAGCAGGTGTTGGCTTTATTTATGATTTTAACCATCCATAGTAGGTCTTGGAATATGAAGCTTTACCATAAATACATTTTCTTTAGAGGCAAGAATCAGATGGCTCACAATGTGTGGAAAGAGAATAAATAACTTTGTCTCAGTATAGACCATGAATATGTGAAAGTGCTGCCTCTAAGAATCCAGGAGTTCTCCTATAGAATTGCTGTCTACACAAGAATCTGTCCTTTTGCCAATAGCATCAATGAGACAAGAAGCATCATTCTCAGGACCTGGTCTGACTAGAGAGTTGTCTACCTATTTAGGAATAAATAAACAAGGGATTTCACTCTTTTCATACTCTAGTCTTCTCAACCACCAATCAGATAGCACTGGGCTAGTCTTATTCAAGTTCTCCCATAGGAGAGAGGATTAGGGCAAGAGAGACTGGGAACCAGCTTAGAGATCTCAGCTTGATGGTTGTCATCTAGTGAAGAAAAAAGAAATGGAGATAGAACTTCTTTTCTATTCAACTCTAAAAGGATCAAGAAACTATCTGAACCACATGGCTATACTCCTGATAGGCATGATTATCTGTGATTAGACAGTTCTTGGGATAGCTACTCCTTGAAACAAAATCAAGTCTTGGTAAGCACCTTCTGCCACCACCACCATGAACTTCCTATAGCTACCTCTCTCACCTTTAGACTATAAACTTGTGCCATCTCATTCTTCTGAGATCTCTATGCTCTGACCCTGGGATTTTCCTTCTTTCCCAGCTTACCCTGTTCTCTACTTCCTGTCCTTTGTTTTGAAGAAGACCAAAGGCACCATGATGAGTGACATCTTGACTTTCATGTGAATTGGGTCTATTGGATTTGAGTGAGGCATTGTTGTACAAAATGGTCAGCCTTACTCTCTCAAATCCATCAAAGTCCAGGGGCAAGACAAAAGTCAGGATGATGTAAATGGCATCCTTGATGTCTGACCAAGCTCTAAGCACTCCACAAAGCTTGTTTCAGTGGCCTTCATATGACTATGGAAAAAAATTGTTTTCATCTACCCATTCTACTAGAAGCAATCTTCACAAGCTTGGTACAGACATTCTCCTTACTCACCTTTGGATTTGAGATCTGTTGGTTACCCTTAACCTGAAATACTGTCTGCCAAGATGATTTTACTGGGCTGGAGCCACACTTCATCTCAGCAGATGGTCTAGAGTAGGTTGAGAGTAACTGATGGGCTTTAAATCGATAAGGTTTAGATAGAGGTCCCACTAAAAGAGAGATGTAAGAGAAGCTATAGCAGGCCCAGTGGCCACATTTGGTAAAACCATTTTAGCAGATATTGGGTGGGAGGTGGCCCCCAAAGGTAAGTGAGCAAGTTTGAAAAGGGTTTATCAAGTCCTCACAGCAGTGATGCTAATTCTCCTTGAATGCCCTATATACCCCACTCCTTCCTGTATAATTTAAATGAAGCAATTTCTGCTGACTAGATCTTTCCCTGATGACTCAATCCTTGAGGGTATAGTCATTTCTTCTTCTTTGCCTAACTTTTAGTGTGACTTCTGTCTAAACTCCCAAATACTTCTGGTCATCTCTCCCAAGGGATTAGTAATCGAGCATTAAAAATAAACAAAATGATAATACCCAGAAGCCCCATATCATTACCATCTGCACTACGAATATAAGGCTACCCAAGTCTTCTCTCCTACATTCTTCCCACATAGCTCTCTCTTCAAGATACCCAACATGTATGGACCTATTTTAAGATTATACCAATACTTACCAGGTCACCAGAGTTAGAAAGTCCATCCTTCCCCACTGAAGCCCTGGTGTAAGTATAAATTAAAGGGGCCATCTCCCACACTCAGGCTTTCTGTCCTTTTCCCACAGCTACAATTCTACTAACACTATTGGCATTCTGAAATCAGACAGAGAGAGAAAGAGGTGGGGGAATAGGGGAGAGAGAGACAGAGACAAGAAAATGAGACAGAGAGACAAAGAGACACAGAGAGACAGAGAGACAGAGAATGAGAGAGAGATCACATCTTACTCGACCTCTTCAGTGATAGTGAACATTACAGAGGAGTTGGGATTTGAGCTATACCTTGAGGCTATATAGACAGGTTCTTCAGGAAATTACTGTGGAAACTAAAAGGAATGAGTTTCTGACAATGAATGAATGAATAAATGAGCATTTACTATTCATAAAGCACCGGGCTAAGTGTTAGGTATACAAATATGAAAGAGATATAGTTCTTGTTCTTAAAGAGCTAACTTTCTAAGAAGAGACATAACATAGGTATTATTGTGGTGGCTAAGGAGGGCGATTTCAGTCTGACAAGTCAAAAGGATAGCAAGTGGAGAAAGGACAGTTGATGGGCATTGTTTTTCCAGAAGCAATGGGAGTGTTGATCTGATTGTTATTTTTAAAGCCAGCAGCAGAAACGATGGGGCAATGCATGAACAGAACAAGGAAGGAAGACAACTGGGACTAGTTAGATATGATGAGGTCTAACTAGAATTAGGGGATTTTAGGAGGGGCAGATAGGTGGCAAAGTAGATAGGTTTCCCCTTATGGAAATAAGAAGACCTGAGTTCAAATCAGACCCTAGATGCTTACTAGCTATGTGACCCTTGGCAAGTCACTTAATCTTGTTTGACTCCATTTCCTCATCTATTACATGAACCAGAGAAGGAAATGGCAAATGACTCCTGTATCTTTGTCAAGAAAACCCCAAATAGAGTCACTAAGAATAAGACATGAGAGATACCATCTCACACCTAGCAGATTAGCTAACATGACAGCAAAGGGAATTGGTGAATGTTGGAGGGGATATGGCAAAATTGGGACATTAATACATTGCTGGTGGAGCTGTGAACTGATCCAACCATTCTGGATAGCAATTTGGAACTATGCTCAAAGGGCTTTAAAAGACTATTTGCCTTTTGATCCATCCATAGCACTGCTTGGTTTATACCCCAAAGAGATAATAAGGAAAAAGATTTGAACAAAAATATTTATAGCCACACTCTTTGTGGTGGCAAAAAGTTGGAAAATGAGGGAATATCCTTTGATTGGGGAATGGCTGAACAAATGGTGGTATTTGTTGGTGATGAAATACTAATGCTCAAAGGAATAATGAACTGGAGGAATTCCACATGAACTGGAATGACCTCCAGGAATTGATGCAGAGTGAAAGGAGCAGAACCAGGAGAACATTGTACACAGAGACTGATACATGGTGGTACAATCAAACATAATGGACTTCTCTACTAGCAGCAATGTAAAGATCCAGAGCAATGCTGAGGGACTTATGAGAAGGAAAACAAGCCACATTCAGAGGAAGAACTGTGGGAGTAGAAACACAGAAGAAAAACAACTGCTTGAACACTGGGATGTTATTGGGGACGTAGGGGATGTTATTGGGGATGTAGACACTAAACGATAACTCTAGTCCAACTATCAATAATAAAGGAATTAGGTCTTGATCAATGATACACGTAAAACCTAGTAGAATTGTGTGTCGGCTATGGGGGGTGAGGGAGTTTGGGGGAGAGGGAAAGAACATGAAACATGTAACTATGGGAAAATATTCAAAATAAAAATTTTAAATTAACAAATAAATAAGTGAAACAAACAAAAAAAAAAAAAAGAATAAGACATGAACAACAACAACAACTAATTAGAACAGCACAATTTCCAAGACATAGGGGCTACAGCAACTTAGCTAGTGCAACAGTAAACTAAAGAAAATAAGTATATACAGAACAGGATCCTGGAATCATACTTCTAGAACTGGAAAGGGCCTTAGAGGTTGTAAAATTAGCTCCCCTCCCCATCCTATTTTAGAGATAAAGAAACCGAGGCTCAAAGAGACTACATAATTTGCCCAAGATCACTTTAAGATGAAGTAGCAAAGCCAGGATTCACACTCTTTCATATTATACAAATTGCCTTCCTTTTATAAATCCATGTTCTAACAACATAAGATTTCCATTTGAGTCAATGGGAATTCATGTTAAAATCACAATATCTGACAAAGCATTTTATAACATAAAGCATAGTGTTCTCTGTTTTTAACTTGTCATTGAATGTCTCAAGGATGGATTATGAATCATTTCACCAAAAGACTACATTTTATGAAAAGAGTAAACCAAATTGCATTGCTATGCCATGGACATTTATTGGACTGGATGGTAGAACTGAACTCAATCAAGTTTTCAATGGACTGGTACTACAGACAGAAGGAAAACAAATACCTTCACCACAATTGGAAACATCAGTGGAAAAGTTATTCACTTTTTGTAGCCTGATTTTGTCACTTCGGAGTCAAAACTTCTCAGAGAACCATGAAAACTCCTTTAATATTTTCCATGGAAATGTCATATTTTTCTGGGAATCTCATACTTTTGTTGGTACCTTCAAATGCTCTGTGAGCTACCACCTTGGTCCAATTTGATATATGCTTTTCATCTCTCAAATCTAGTTTGTATATATGTTAAACATAGCCTGTTAGTATGTACATATGTATATATGCATGTGGGCAGCTAAGTGGCACTATCAATAGAACACCAGATCTGGAGTCAAGAGGACTCATCATTCTAAATTCAAACATGGACTCAGAAACATATTAGCTGTGTAACCTTGGGCAAGTCACTTAACCCTATTTTTTTTTCCTTAGTTTTCTCATCTGTAAAATGACCTAGAAAAATCAATGGCAAGCCAGACCAGTATCTTTGCCAAGGAAACCCTAAATGGGATCACAAAGAGTTGACATGACTGAAACAACTAAACATCAACTTGTAAGTCTGTAGTTTGCTTATTGAATAAATGATTATAGTCCTTAGTAGGAGGTATTAGAAGATCAATGGATTCCTCTTAATCTTTGAATCACAGAATTGTATTATTCTGGGAAGGATTTTGGAAGTTATCTAGTCCTACCTCTATCCAAAATCTGATCCATCTCCACAAAATTCCTGACCAATGCTCATCTAACCTCTGCTTCAACACTTCAAAATGCAGAACCCATTGCCCCAATATTGTGGTTAGTGTAAAATACATCATATTTAAATATGCTAAAAGCCTTTTTAATAAAGAATGTAATGGAAACTAAGATATCCACTATAGCAGGTGCTACACTGTTCTCATATTTTGGCCAGTTTTTGCAATTTAGCCACAATGTGTGCTAAAGTATCTGAACAAAGAAAGAATGCAAGCTTGTAAAGGACAATAAAAACTTTGGGGGCTCAAAATGGTTTTTTGATTTCAACATGGTTACAGGCATAATCTTTGCCTTTTTGGACACAGACAAATAAACTTCATGGCATTTTGGTATGTTTATTGACATTGACATTGAAATTGACTTAGCTAATGTGGAATTGTAGCAATAATTTTAGAGAATTTTAGCAAAGGAAAACAAATGCCAGAGTTAAGATATGATTTGTTGTATGTTGAAACATTCATTTGCTGGATGCTTGTCAAAGGATAAAACCCTGCTTAGTGGAGCCAAAACAAATAAAAGAATAACCTATTTCACTAAAATGAGCAGTTTAGAAATATATGAGTGACTACAATTCTGAGTAAGACTAAATACTGATTTTTAAAATCGTTTGAAATATTAAAATCTTTTTTAGTGGAACTGGCTTTTGCTCTTCTCAGCAAAATAACTTCAAGATTTTTTTAAAGCTATTTTTAATGATGAGGAAACTCTTAATGCTAAAGAGGGAATTTAGGGGATTGGGACAGCAAGTGGTTAATTGTGGAATTGAGTCAACCACACTGACCATCTTGTGACTCAATTCTGGAGCTGGCTCAGTTCCTTTTCTTTTCAATTATAGGCCTAGTCCTCTGAGAAAACTTTATTCAATTGAGGGAATTCAGAGAAACTCTTATTGTAGTGTTTGAACCTAGCCCTGCATGGCTGGAAAACTAGACCATCTGTACCTTCTTTTTAGAGACCTTCGAAAAAGGACCCAGGTTATGGTGACCAGAACTGCAATCAGATCCTAAGACTGATGCAAAGAGTTTTCTGATAAGTGTATACTTCAAACAATTTCATGCAACCCATATGGTTTATCAGAAAACTGGCCCCATACTGATCAAACAACTCTTGTTTCCAAGTTCCTTTGATTACTTACAGACACGTAGAAGAAGTGGGGACACCTCTTTTTCAGAATCAGAAATTTCTGAATTCTGAAAAAAAGTCCTGTTCTCTCCCTCCCTCCCAATCTGGAAAGCCCCTAATCTTCTTTCCAATCTGAAACCAGATTATCTAATGTTATATTATTTCCTTTAATTAATTGTCTGTTTGATTAATTGTTTTCAAAGTATAAATATCTGTCTTCTCCTCTATTCAGGACCCAACTCTAAATTAAGAAAGGAACTTGGTCTTATTTTATTAGGAAATTGGCACACATTGCTAATTTTTTATCTTTTGCTTGCCATAGTTTTAGGCAGAGTCACTAGATTCAATCAGAACTTCAACTCTCTGGCCTACAGCCTTCTGAAGAAACTCCTAGTAACCTGGTAAATTGTTCACCGGATGATTTTTTCACAGAAGATTGCTCCTGAGGTTAGAATCCTACTCTTGGTCCCTATTTCTTCTGAACTTAGGTAAGGTTTAGGTTTTAGTTATAAATTAAATTTACCCCTGAGAGTGAAGTGGTTAAAATTAAATTCTCCCAGAGATTGAGATGGTTAAAATTAAATTTGACCCTAGGGATTGGAGTCATTTAGGTTTAAGTTAAGTTTGCCTCACGGACTGAGGAAATTTAAATTTAGGTCAAATTTGGGCCCACACCAGGAATTAGGAAAATTTAGGTTATGTTAGGATCAAATGATATAATGCTTATAAATTGCTTAACATAGTGCCTGGCATATGGTAAACACTATATACATGTTGAACATTTTTATTATTTCTTTAATGGAGAGTAATTGCATTCCAGATTTTAGATATAATTATGATAAAATTCCAAAGATAGTAAGATTAATTATTCATATGTAGGATAATTTGGAAATGCACTTGGCTGAATTAATGTCAGCTGATAAAATAAATTTTGTTTCATGTTTTAAATGCATGACATTATATATACTATTATTGTGTTCTGGAATTCTTTTATTGTAATATCATTATATCAAAAGTGCTGTTAAAAAGATATTTTTTTAAAATCTGGATGTTGTTGAATTATGAATTAAGCTTTTAAAAGAATATGATAAAAATACATATTTGAAAACTATTATATTTCATGGGTTATGTTTTGTTTTAAAACAGATGAAAATATATTTACTATAATAGTGAATTTTGATTTGAAAGTGTTTGGTTATCACTTGTAAAAATTATGAAAAATGTATAGGGTGGTTTCAATATGTTCAATATGTAACTTCAAGATATTTATTTATTTATATGCATCAACTATCACTTGGACTATATGTCTGAAACCCCAGAATGTAGTTACTTTTCATTTATAAATAACGAATAAATGAAATTTAACAGTTAAGGAAACATAAATAAAAACAATCAAGCCCTAAGTTGTGGTTAGTGACATTTTGCTATTGGAGATAAAAATTCTTGGGACTATAGGATGGTTATTTGAATTGTCATGAAGCCAACAGTAAAAAATGGCATGAACTATAGTCTGAGAAATGCTACAGGTGGATGTCTACATGTCTGTGTCTAGAAAGTTGAGGGGACAACTTTGACATAAGCTAAGATAGGAGCCTCTTGATTCAGTTTCCCCAGTTGTGCTATACCCTTTCTGAACAAGAAATTTCCCCACCAGAGTGGATAATCTTAAGGCTTTTTTCAGATATCCTACAACTACATGATTGGCTGTCACCTATGACTCATGCCTGCAGTCAAATAGAGATTATTTTTTCTCTTTGTACATTTATAAGTTCAGCTTTCAAATGTATGTAGACTGGAATTTCAGGTTTTAAATGTTTTAGTAACAAGTTACAAACTTGGGTTAAGGATTTTACATGCAAAATTGTATTGATAATTATTATGAATCCATTTTTAAAGTATCCCTGATCATTTTAAAAGATAAGAGTTTAAGTTACAAGTTAGACTCTCGTGAGTTTTTTTAAAGTTTCTTATATCAGATTTAGGTAAAGATAAAAACAGCAAGTGGTAGATTTTTAAAAATTGAGATTCTCTGAAGTTTCAGGTTTGGAGAACCAAATTTAGGAGACTTGACTAAAAAACTGTGTTAAGGCTTATTACTGGAAGATTCTGACAGAGTTATCTAGGTACCTCTACAAGTGAATTTGGAACCAGAGAAGCAAAGCCCCCTTCATAGCTGTCCTGAGAGTGAAAACTATTCCAAAATGTTCAGGAAAAGATATCCAGGGACCAGAAGACTATATGTGACATCTGGGACTCAAAATATCCTGATTAAATTGAATTAAATAAATTTGTTGTGGGTTTATTATGATACTAGAAGACAATGTCAGTTAATATTGATTATTAATTATTGTATTGTATTGCTTTTGCTTTTTTTCATGGTGTTTGGTTATTTTAGTGAAATATAAATGTCCTTTCACAAAATTAGTCCATTGTGACTATGTAGTTTGACCCATAACCTGACTTCAGTAGTTCTAATTATGATTATATGAAAAGAAATTAAAGATTTGGCTTATAGATAAATGATTGATGGAAATGATGGGTACTCTCCCAAATCAAAAGTTGGAAAATTGAGAGAAGCAAATTAGGGCAGTAAGTGCTTAATTATGAGAATTGGGTGAACCTCACCAGCTTTATCTTGTGACTCAGTTCTGGAACTAGCTCAGTTCCCTTTTGAATCAGTTATGGGCCTAGTTCAAGATCTATTCTCTGATAAAATGTTTTTCAATTATGGAAATTCAGAAAATACCTTATTACATTGTTTGAACCTGCTTGGCTGGGAAATTGAACCACCTGTACCTGCTTTATAGAGAACCTTGACCAAGGAACCAAAATTATGTTGACTAGAACCGCAATCAGACCCTAAGATTGATGCAAGGAGTTTTCTCCTAAGTACATATCTCAATCAGTCATGTTTCTTATTGAAAACTGGCCCCATGTTAATCAATCAATTATTGTTTCACATTTCTTTGATTATTTATCAAAACTTGGGATACCTTTTTCTGAATTCAAGGAATTGTACTGGTTCACTATCTTCCTCCTAACTTGAAAAGTCCCTACTCTTTTCTCCAATTAGAAATCAAATTATCTAATGTTGTATTGTTTCCTTTTAATTAATTGACTTTGATTAATTGTTTATAATGTATAAACATCTATCTCCCTCTCTATTCAGAGTCCAGTCCTATGCTGAGGAAGAGACTTGGTCCTGATTTGTTAGGCAATTAGCATGCATTGCTTAATAAAGATATTTGCAGAAAATCGAACCTTTGTTTCCTTAGTCAGTTTGCCTTGTCTTCCCCTCACCACACTATAAAGAAGATGAACAAATTCAATGAAATGGCTCATCATGCCCATAGTACTTTAAACAGGAATAATTAATGCCAGTTTTCTGACAGTAACAATCATCCCCAAAACATTGTGGAACAACATACTAGCATAATTCAGACTATTTCTTAGCACAGGTAGCTTGTTGTGTCAGCTACAAATGCAACAATAAATACTGAAATGTAGGAAGGCTAAATTAAATCACTATAATTAACCACAAAATAAATAAATATGAAAATTATGAACTTGAAATTGTTTTAAAATATATATATTATTCTAAATATATATATACTGAATTTATCCTGAATAAAGTGTTTCTTATTCAAAGATAGAACTACTAGATGACGGGGTTTGGGTTTGGAAAGGAAAGTGAAAATCCTTATCACTTACAAGTACATCTTGTTTCCTTTTCTAATAGTTACTGCTATAACACCTTCAAAACATTCCTTTTTTTTGTTTTGTTTACTTTATATTCACATATATATGCAATGGAGATCTTTAAATTAAAAATGCACATTCAAAATGAACTTGCCATTTTTACAAAGTTCTCCCCACCCCAATATACTAACAGTTTCTGCCAAATATATTCTGAAACAGTTGAAAATCTATTTCTTCATCCAACATCTGTTTCTTTTTCTTTCTTTTCACATGGAAACAACTGTGAAGAAGGGAAATCAATCTGAAATACCAGACTTACTTGGTAGAAGAATAAATGATGACAGACTCAACAGTTTTCTGAGAATGGAAACTACTGATCTAAGTCACTAAATGAGCACATAGTACCAGGATGAGAAATTAGTGGACATAAATACATTAGCTTGACATAAATACATCTGATAATTCAGAGCTCTTGGCCTAGATTGTCAGAACCAAATTTCATGCTTAATATGAGTTTTTTAATGTGTCATAATATTCTAAATGAGTGCAAATAACTGATCCTGGTCTTAGAAAATGTATGCATTAACAGAATTCATATATCCAGTCAATTTTTAATGAATGCCTACCATGTGTTATGACCTATATTAGGGTAGGTAGTTTTTTTAACATGTATATCAACATACGTTCTTGCCTATTTATATTAAAATATCTATTGCCAGATGATGCAATGGATAGAACATCAGACGTAATCAGGAAGACCTGAGTTCAAATCCAGTCTTAGACATTTATTGTGGGACCCTGGGCAATTCTTGTTTGCTTTAGTGTCCTCCTTATGTAAAATGAACTGGAGGAGGAAATGGTAAACCACTGTAGTGTCTTTGCCAAGAAAACCCCAAAAGGGATCACAAAGAATCCGTCACGACTGAAATGACTAAACTGAGACATGTATAGCTGCATTGAATGGCTACATTCTCCCCAGTTGATAGATTTGCAGAGTGTGGTAACAGATCATGACCCTGCAATACAAGCTTTTTAAATAACATGGAAGAGTAATCTAGCATGTGGAAACTCATTCATGCCACTTGAGTTTTAAAGAATTCTGAAGCTTCAAAGGCAAAGTCAACTCCCCATTGAAAATCCCAACACCTTTGTTTTTGAACTAAAGGGATGGAGAGATACCTTAGACTGAAGGGTAAATAAGGGAGTGGGGGGCCTTGAATTCATGGAGTTGAGGGACTTGAAATCCATAACAGCTGCTGGGACACTATGTGACATCCTGCTATTATGTTTTCCCATATAACTTAAATTGGCAAATGTACTTCAAATTTCCACGAGGCTATACTATCAATCTCAAAATACTGTAGAAGTTCCTAAATAAGAGCAATTATCTCTCAGAGTATTATCCATACAGGAAAATGTAAATGGTCAAAGAATGCTTATTGTCTAATCAATCCACATATGAATATCAAGGTTATGTATGTGCTATATATCACAAATTCCAGATATTGCTCTAGATCAGTGGTTCCCAAAATCTTTTTGGCCTACCGCCCCCTTTCCAGAAAAAATATTACTTAGCCCCCTGGAAATTAATTTTTTAAATTTTAGTAGCAATTAATAGGAAAGATAAATGCACCTGTGGCCATCACTGCCCTCCTGGATCGCTGCAGCACCCACTAGGGGGTGGTAGCGCCCACTTTGGGAATCATTGCTCTAGATACTCAAAATGTGAAAACAAAAATTGAACTATTCAAATTATGAAAGGCAATTTAAATGGAAAATGTATTAAAATAGTTCCTATATCTTAGAGAGGGTGGCTAGAGAGCAAAGTAGATAGGCTACCCAACCTGGAGTTGGGAATACTCATCTTCCTCAGTTTGGATCTGGCCTCAGATACTCACTAGCTTGTGTGACCCTGGGCAAGTCCCTTAGCCCTATTTGCCTCATTTTTCTCATCTCTAAAATGAGCTAGAAAAGGAAATGGCAAGCTACTCCAGTATCTCTGCCAAGTAAATCCCAAATGGTATCATAAAAAATGAGACACAACTGAAAATGCCTGAACAACAACAATAAATATCTTGAATACATGCTGTAACTGGACTGATGCTAGACCCAAAATTGAAGCAAAATGGCTGGATTTCCCTTTGGGAAATTGCACTGTGTTTTTAATCCCAAATTTCTCCCTGAAAACATATATATATATATATATATATATATATATATATATATATATATATCTTTTTTAACAACACCATTTGCCAATGATGTTTTGTGAATGAGTTATGAAATATTTAGTTTTCCAAATAATTGCAAGTACAAGTCATCCAACAAAGAAAGAAGAGACTTAGCTACAATATATTATCAACAAAGAATTGGCTAGTAGAAGAAGCATAAAAGACATATATGCCTGCAAATTGATGTGGATAGGCTGCTCATGTACTATGAGTGAGGATTAACCTTCAAGCTATATTGATCTAATCTTCAAGATATCTGATGTCTTGATGGACAAGACATCTTAAGAATGTTCCATATCATTCAGATAGTCAATAAACATTTATTAAGCACCAGTTTTGTACTAGGAACTAGGCTAAGCACTAGGAAAATGGGGAAAGGGAAAAAAAGCCAGTATCTGTTCTCAAGAAGCTCATAATCTAATGGGGTTTGAGAAAGTATGCAAACAGATATAAACAAATAGGACACAGTCCTGGAGTACACCAGTGGTTAGCTGGCATATCCTGGATAAAGATTCAGCAAAGAAGACTGAGAAGGAGAATTTAAAAAACAGTGTGTATATCATAAAGGAGAGAGACAGAGGGAAAGAGAGTATCAGAAAAACCTAAAGAAGAGAGTACTAGAGAGAAGAGAGCAATCAGAAGCATCAAAGACTACAGAGATGAAGGATAAGGATTGAGAAAAGGTCATAGATTTGACAATTAAAAGATGGCTAGTAACTTTGGAGAGAGTACTTGTAGTTTAATGATGAAGTCAGAAGCCAGTCTGTCATCCAGGTCATGCCAAAGTTAAGAAGAAAGTGAGAGAAAGGAAAGTGAAGACACATATTGTAGTCAGCCTTCTGAAGGGGGGTTAGTCACAAAAGTGAAGAGAAATATAAGATGATGGTCATAGAATCAATGGACCAAATAAGGGTTTTTTTTCAGCATATAGGGGTCATGGGACGTTTGTAGATAGTAGGAAAGAGACTAATAGGGAAACTGAAGATAAGTAAGAGTAGGAATGATGGACAGAGCAATCTGCCAGAGAAGAATGGAGTGGTGCATGTTTGCCTTGGCAAAGAGAAGGGACACTTGTTACATGAATAAAGAATAAATGTAGGGGGCAGCTGGGTAGCTCAGTGGATTGAGAGCCAGGCCTAGAGACAGGAGCTCCTAGGTTCAAATCCGGCCTCAGATACTTCCCAGCTGTGTGACCCTGGGCAAGTCACTTGACCCCCATTGCCTACCCTTACCACTCTTCCACCTATACGTCAATACACAGAAGTTAAGGGTTTAAAATAAAAAAAATAAAAATAAAAATAAAAAAAGAATAAATGTAAAAACAATGACAGAAGTATCTGGAAGATGCACGTTGAGGAGGTGGGGTGGGGAGAAGGAACATCTCATAAATGGCCTCAATTTTTTCAGTGATATATGAAACAAGTTGCTCAGTTGAGAAAGCTATTAGAGAGTTGAGGAAGGATGAAAAGTTTTGGGATAGCCATTAAGAGTAGAATTGAGACTTTTAGGAAGGTGCGAAATAATTGCCTTGCTGCAGTGAGGACACACATTTGATTGATCTAATTTGGAATGTTTATAGGAAGACAAAAAAATGTAGATGAGATGAAGTGCATCAGTGAGATCAATCGCAGATTCCTCAAAAAATAGAAGCACTGTGATTTGATTTGATAGGAGTTTTACAGGGTATAGGAGAAGCAGAATACACATCAATGAATTTAGTGGCTGATAGAAACACATTCTGTGATTTCAATGGTATAAGAACATTTCTAGACAAAGACACTACATCTACCAGTGCAAATTAGTATCTTCTCTGAAATCTATAGCCTCCGAGAATTTGCTAGAGAATCAAGCTCTTAAATGCTCAAGGTCACAGCTTGTATATGTCAGTGATCAAACTTGAACTCAGATTTTCCTGGCTTTGAGACAAGGTCTCTCTTTACTATATGTGAGGCTTCTCAGACACTTTAAAAGAGCAGAGTTAATGATGATATTTTAGTTTTGTAGATCAATCTAACATTCACCAAACAATAGTGAATAATGTGTGTTATGTACTCAACTGACTGGCAAATACTCCAACTACTCCTCTGGGAATGAAACTTTTTTATCATTATGAAATCAGCTATTTTAAAGCAGAATAAAATAAACCAAAACTTCAAAAATCTTATAAATCTCTGTTGATGTGCATCATAGAACTCCTTCCTAATTATCCTGATAAGTTGCATATGTGCTGAGGAAGGAACTAACTCCAGGATGAGAAAATTCCCTCTACCATTGCAGGTCAACTTAGAGTTATAGAGAATTACCTAGAACATTAAAAGTTAAACTAGCCTCCAAGTCCAGAAGATCTGGGTTCAAGTATTGCCTCTAATACATACTTGTGTGACCCTGGACAATCCACTTAACTTCTAGTGTTCTAGGCAACACTCTACCCTATAGTGCCTTTCTGTTGAGAAGAGTCGGTACATATTTCCTTCAAAGTTTCTTTTTCTAAAAATCTTTGCCTTGCCCAGGATCATGTAGCTAAGAAGTGTCTGAACCTTTACCCACTTTCTACTCCTCTTTATGAAGTTGTAGGTATTTAAATACACTTGGTCAATGGAATTGAAAGGGGAATGTTCTCTTAATATATCTTTTTGATTTTTCATTGGTGACCTTCTTGTCATTCATCTCTCTGGGTCCTTCCTTTTATTGAAATAGGAAAAATTCCAGTACCAGCCATTCATATATTCTTCTTTACTATTTCCAGTACCTCCTTTCTAAGACTCACCTTTGCGGAGGACATATCATGGAAAATTGACCCTGCTTAAGGTGCTAGAGACTTATTTCCAAAAACTGAAGGCCATACGGTTTTTCTTGCCTTCATTGTCTACTTTAAGGAACTTGATCTTATCCTCCTCACACGAATCCTGCCAGTAAAACTCCCTTCATGAACACCATTGATAATCATTTATTAACCACTTTATTTATCATTTGATACAAATGTTCATAAAATTGTTCATTAAGGTTATCTGTCAATAGTAATGATAGCTTGCATTTATATGGCATTTCAAAGTTTGTAAAATACTTGACAAGTGTGATCTCATTTTATTCTCTTAACAACTCTGAAAGAGAGATGCTATTATTATCTTCATTTTACAGATAAGGAAATTTGCTGACAGGTTGAGTGACTTGCCCAAGATAACACAGTTTAAAAGTGACAAGTTACAATCTGAACTTAAGTCTTCTTATATCTAGGCCAGCAATCTACCTACTCTGGCACATATATGCCTTTTGAGGATGATCTTGTATAATTGTGATGTGTATGTTGGAGACATTGTTTAGGATAAGACCCTTTAATGAAGTTTTTGCTTTATAAAATTAAAAAGATTTTTTAAAAATAGTAAACAATAAAAAGTTGAACTGGTTTACCAAGAAGAGCTTTGTGATAATTAGATTAAATCTATCCTGTACATCTTTAGATTTAATCACCAAAGGTGAAAATATGTCCATTTAAACCACAACTTGGGTGATCTGTAACCCACGTGTGTTAGAATGAGTGACAAATCAGAATTTACTGACTGCCTTGTGGGCAGTCCTAAGAAAAGCATCTGTTGTGATTGGACACGTAAACTAAGAGAAGGCCACAGGAAGTGATAAAAGAGAGGCCCCTTTATTTTTTTTAATTTTTTTTTAGAAAAAATTTTCCATGGTTACATGATTCATGTTCTTGCTCTCTCTCCCTCCACCCCCCGTTAGCCAAAGCACATTTCCACTGGTTTCTTCCTGTGTCATCAATCAAGATCTATTTCCATATTATTGATAATTGTTCTAGGTTTGCATTTCTCTAATTATATTTAAAAAGATACCTCAGTCAGCTGGGCTGGTCTTCTGGTTTGTGAATGGGACCTGAAGGATCTCTTCTGGTTCATGACCCGACTTGGAAAAGGTCTGGAGCTGGTGAGACTGTTCCACGTGGTGAGTGGTAAGACTGAATCTTCCTGAACTTCTCTTAAGGAACTTCCCTTTCAAAGAGACTCTGTGACTGAAGATTTTGCTGCATTCGCCTCTGGCCCTCTGAGTTTTCGGCCTTGGGATCAAGACTAGATTTCCCTTGGCTGAGGGTTAATTAGATCTACCTGGATTAAACTAGGCGATTAGAGCAAATTACTTACTGTGTTAGATTACTTATCCTATCTTTTCCTCTCTCTTATTTCCTTATTTCTTCTTCCTCTTCTCATTTGTAAATAAATTTTCCATAAAAGGCATTTTAACTTGAGGTTACTCTTTAATTGGGGTTTGATAATTGTTCAATCTTCTGGCAACCCAACCTTTTAATATTTTCCAATCAAAACCCCTTTCTACCTATTACAGGTTGAGATGGGAAAAGGACAATATGTCATATAAGGATGATGGTCTGGGAGAGAACTGATTAGTTAAATTATCAGAAGTCATGGTACAGACAACAAATATAGTCTGGAGTTAGAAAGCAGAAGAACTGAAAGATAAAGGAACTCAAGAGTTGTTCTTATTTTTCATTTTGAAGAAAGACAATAACCAAAAACCCATGTACTAGGTACTGTACAGTTTTGTCCAGAGGAACAGAACTGATTAAATGTCTCTTCAATTAATTACTTAGAAAATAGACATTAATTCATCCTATATTTTTAACACTTTTCACTTTGGCATTCTGAGGGTTTTCTGAGGACTAGAGTAGTTAAATACAGAAAGTTTCATACCCGGTAAGCTAACCTCTTAAATAAGTCCATAAACACATAACCACTGAAAAGAAAAAAAATACAAAATAGTATTCAATCCTATGTGGTCCCCTACTGCTTCTGCAGTGTCACTGGCAGCATGAATAACATAAACCTTATTGCTACCTAGAAAAGGTAACTGAGAAAATATCAACAGTTCATTTATATCTACTTTCCAGAAAACCATCGATGCAAGTGAAACGGACATTTTTCCTAAGTTTAGGAAAAGGGAATAGGCAAACATTTGTAAACAATATTATACAGCAGATAGGAAGATAAATAGATAGATTGATTTACAGTCATATAAAAAAAAGATACAGAAAATAAAAAATTCTGTCATGTTTGTGGTTTAACTACAAAAAAAGCACTTATTTTTGTGGAGGAAAATATCCTAAGGGCTTTCATCCATTAAGTTGTCTATCATGCATATATCAAAATCACTCAAGATTCCTTATACGATAGAAAAAATTTATTCATTAACCCTCTGACTATTGATATTAAGTAAGACATAAAACAGGTAGTTCTATACTAACTAAAATATTTTTAAGCCATTGTAATCAAGAATATCTAACACAGATCTCAAGAGAAGGAATCATCCTCCAGTTATGACCAAAAAAAAAAGAGGCAGGTCAATGCAGAGTGACATTGAGATATTTGAAAAACTAACGTGATACATTTGTACCTATTCAGTGTCAAGAAATCTAGAGGGAGATCTCTAACTTCTTAGGTAGATACCTCTCTCCCCTATCCAACTATGTAGAAGATTTACAGAAGGACACGGTCAAAATTTGCACAAATTGAGGAAGTGTAAGTGGGTTGTCTACTGCACTGCTTTCCAAGTATCAAAGTGATCCAAGCAGCAAGAGTATGAACATGATTTTTGTCTAATGAGGAGTTCTGGACTGGATATTAGGAGATGCCCAGATTCTCCTGCTAATTTGCCATGCCATTGCATGAATATCACTTTATGTCCCCCAAACTGTAGCTTCCTCATTTAAAAATGAGGTACTTGGATTAAGCTGGTGTCTAACCTCCATTTTAACTCCAACTTTCAGAGATTCTGTGACCACGAAGCCTGTATGTGTTAATAAAAGAAGTGGGCGGTCTATGTGTGTATGTAGTCAGGATCAGGAGGAGGAAATAAATGATGTGGTCCATATTTGAAATTCTTTCTCTCTTAACAGTTGAAAATATTCTTCTACGTGCACAACCTATATACTGAAAATGCTCCCCAAGGAAAGTGTACACTTTAGGGCTGTGTAGAACATAATTGGACTCTACACTAAAAGGTGTCTGGAAAGATTATTAGGAAGGTAATGAGATTTACAGATTGGCTCAAAAGGCTAAGAAAGTCTTCCAAAAAACTGAGCTGGCACTTGATCAGGTGAAAGCAAATTACAACACATTCATCTCTGCCATCCTCAAATGCATATGGAATAGATTCATGGCACCATGGTCTCATTCTCCATTCTAGGACTTACTCAGCAACCACGTAAGATATTTGGCTTTAGGGTACAGCTTTGAGATTCCGTGTTCTTTTGGCTTATGACACATCTTATCCTCACTTGCATGAATATGGGTATAGCAGCCCAGATGGTCCTCCCATCCATTCACTAGTCTTTATTTTGGCCTCTCAGGGGGGGTAATAATGCCATGTCTATCACCTACAGAGGAAGTCCACCCTCTCAGCCAAGTGTTAGGAACCACAGTAGTGGCTGCTATAGCAACAGACAAAACAGAATAAAAGGCAGGGCTGAGAAAGGAAAGCAATTCCAAATAAAAGGAGGTTTGAACATGGTGATACATTTTCCAAATCATACTCCTGAACAAGAAAAATAGGAGCACATAAGTCACATCTAGTGTCAGTTTTTTGTAAAATACTAATGAATACAACGTTCTTTTCCATTAAACACGTTACTGCATCAAATGAGACAGCTAAAGGCAAAGAAATGAAGACGTCCCTTCAGAATAAAATTATTATCTAACAATTGGGGGATCATCCTTTTCTTTACTAATTTTCCTGAGAGCCACTCTGTTGAAAAGGAAAATATGACCAGCCACATTTGTCAACCATGGAGGAAAAGAAGAGCAGCTATTTTTTCCTTAAATTTTATTTTAGGACTTTTTTCCTGATACTTTTTTACTTTCTTCAATCCTGTTTCATTAACTGATTGGAATTGGTAGTAGGCTTAAAGAGAAAGAGATGCCTACAGTGCTCAGAGTGAATGAGATCAACTTCCTGAAGGATTTTGCCCTGAAAGCAGTAAGTCTGGCAAACTCAAACCCTTGAATTTTAAAAATAAGCATTATTCTACAGGGCTTGAATGTCTTTCTTTTTCAGCTTTTAAAAATAAAAATAAAAATCCTTACCATCTGTCTTAGAATCAATAATGTGTATTGGTTCCAAGGCAAAGAGCATTAAGGGCTAACCAATGAGTGTTGTGTGACTTGCCCAGAGTCACACAGATTAGAAGTGTCTGAGGTCTTATTTGAACCCTACTCTCTAAGCTTGGCTCTTGATCTACCAAGCCACCTAGCTACACCTCAAGATTCTTTCTTTTCTCACCAAAGCTTACTGGTCCATGCTACACACTTGTAAAGCAGAAAGGGACAAGTGATTAGAAGGGAAGAGGCATCTTTTTAAAGGTGGGAAGGAAGTTGAATCATAAAGCAGTAAAATATGAGATTGGATTGACTCCAGCTTCTGTACTCTGAGACTTGCTTCAATTTTATAGGGGAATCTGCAGACATGTTATTTTTTTTAGCAGCCTAAAATGTACTTTTTAAAGAATTTGTCACAGAGATAGTAGCTTGGCTGTGTTGGATGATCAACTGTCCCAACACTATAATTTCCTAGATGAGAAAATTAAGGTGGGAGAGGCATAAATGACTTTCCCAAGGCCTCAAAACCTAGTCAGTGGCAGAACCTGAATTATAACCCAAATCAGCTATTATTTATTAAGTATCTACTAGGCTCTTATCCCTACCACCTGCCAGGCACTATAGTGGGAAAACCAAGACTAACGTAAAATACATACATAAACACATAAATTTATGTATATGTCTATATGTATATATTACATCCATATACACATATGCGTCATATGTATAAGATATATATATATATATATAATTCCATATAAGAGATATTGAAAATACCTACAAACTCTTCTGTTGGCCCTTAAAGCACTTCACAGCCTGGCTTCAGTCTACTTTTCTGGCTTTAACCTATATTACTCCTCTTGAAGTTTCCACAATACCAGGTTATCTCCATGACTGTCTATTGCTACTTCTGGCAAATACTTTGACAGTCTCTGCCTCGGCTCCCTTATTTCAGCACGTCAAAGAAGCCATGACTTTCGTAAGAGGGGTTCCCCTTCCACCCACACGAATCAAAAAGCCTTCATGCCTCCATCTCTTCTGACTCTAATCCATGCACTATAAAGCTGCCAAATTGACATCCCTTAAGGGAGTGGTTTAATGTCACTCCCTTGTTCCAGATGCTCCAGTGACTATTGCCTTAAGGAGAAAATATAAACTCCTCTTTTTGCCATTCAAAACCCTTACAATCTGGCTCTAACCAACCTTACTATTACCCTCCTACACACGCTCTACATTCCAGGCAAACTGGCCTACTTGTTATTACCTGTTCATTGTATTCCCTCTCCCTTTCCTATGACTTTGTACAAGCTGTTCCACTCTGCTTCCTACTAAAAATAATTCATATACAACCTTCTATGTAGACCTACCTTGATTCACCAAATTGCTAATGCCCACACACCAGAATTCCCATGCATTAGTTTAGTGTATATTTTTATTTGTGTGTATGTGTTTTCTTCTTTTTAAAAAATGTGTACTTCTTAAGAATAGGAATTATTTTGGGTTTTATCCTTATATTCTCAGAGCCCAGCATAGTACCTGGCCCATAACAGATGATTTACAAGTGCTTATTGAATGAATGAATGAATAACTTAAGCAGATGGCCTTCATGAGTTGCTGTGTCCAAAAACAAAACCTTATCAGTTAGTGGCAAACTATCTGGTGTCGAGCCTCTGAACTTTGCTAGGCTATCCCTCAAATGACAAACCTGTTCTTGGGTCAGCTCAGACTCAAAGCTTTGGCATCTTCATAAGATGTGCCTAGACTCGTGCTCTACCTCTGACAAACCAGGATTACTTCCATTCCAAAATGAAGGAGTATCTCCACTACTGAAGACAGGACTTCTCTCAAGTGCTGAATTAAGGGCGTTGAGGCAGAGATGTTAATATTGGCTAAAAGTTACCATCACTTTCATGAAACTCAGTTCTGTTGTTTCCTAATCTGATAAATTATTCATATTTAAAAATCAATTCTTAGTGAAGGACACTGAGTGATTCTAGAAGAGAATGGGGACAGCTAGTGGTTCTGTGGATGGAAAGTCAGACTTGGAAATGGGAGACTCTGGACTCAGATCTGAACTCAGACACTTTCTAGCTGTGTGAGCCTGAGCATATCATTTAACTTCAATTGTTTAGCCCTTACTGTTCTTCTTCCTGAGAATTGGTACTTATTATCTATTCTAAGACAAAAAGAAAGGAGAGAGAGAGAGAGAGAGAGAGAGAGAGAGAGAGAGAGAGAGAGAGAGAGAGAGAGAGAGAGAAAGGAGGGGTGGAGAGACAGAAAGGGAGAGACAGAGAGAATGAGGGCAAATTACTGCCTTCAAGGAATTCATAATTAGATAAGTAAGAAATAGCATAATTAAATGGCCCAAGAATTGGAAAAGTATTTCTGTAATGTGAGAGATAACTTCAGCTGGAGTGAATGGGGAAAGACTTCTGGAATTTCAGTGGGCAGTGTTGGAAGGGGAGAACATTCCACGTAGGGATGGGATGTGCATGAGCAATAACACAGAGCTGAGAAAGCACAACACGTAAATTGAATGATGAGTAATTCATTTTGGTGAGAGCATAAAGTTCACAGAGTAAGAAATGGGGAAAACATATTTAGGAAGGTAGACAGGCAGGAAAGGCAGACAGGAGAGCCTGGACCATCAGGTTAAGGACTCTGGACTTTATTCAGAGAGCAAAGGTTTTGTTCACAAATGGAACTTTAGGAATATTATTCAGACAGTGGAACAGTATTGGTCAGAATGGCTAGAAGTACAAACCCAAAAGCAAGGAAAGCTCCGGGCATAGTCTTAGAGGAAGGGAATGAGAGCTTCAGCTAGGTGAGAGGCAACTAACTTGGTGGTACCATAGTACATGGAGTGCCAAGCCTACAGTCAGGAAGACCTCAATTTAAATTTAATCTCAGGCTAGCTATGTGACCTAAGTGGACAAGTCACTGAAGCTCTGTCTGCTTCAAATTCCTTAACTATAAAACAGCAATCCTAATAGTACGTCCCTCAAAGAACATTTGTGAGACCCAATGAAATAACATTTATAAAGCACTTAGCATAGTTCCTGGAATTTAGTAGGTAATTAATATTTATTCCTTCCCTCTCTTGCCCCCACAAATACATACACCTTCCCGCCCACAGGGAGATGGCAATGGGAATTAAAAGAAAAGGAATGATGTAAGAGCTATTTGGAAGAAAAATTAAATGTTACATGACAACTATTTTTATAGTAGGCGGAGTCAGAAATAGCATTGTCTTATGAGACCTGGTTAATTAAGAGAAGAGCCTTAATACTCTTTTTTAAATGATAGGGCAGTTTTATTATAAGATCATATTTTTTTATTTTTAATCATACAGAGTAATGATTGAAGCCTGATTTGTCAGTGCACACTACAGATAGTTGATCTGCAAAGATACAATGGTGTCAGAAAGAGCATCTAAAAAAGTCTTGTACTCATCCCCAGTAGCTAGAAAATATTCATCTATCTGATCACTAAATGTGATTAATTCTGAGACTGTTACATACATTAGCATAACAGTCTTATTCGGGAAATGATCTTTTTAAAAAGTGCTTGGAGAGACAAATTGTCCAAGTAATGAATAAAAGGGCATTCTAGTTAACAAAAAGTTAAACAAATGGGTCAAATGATTACAATTCTTTGACTTTTAGAAAAGCTGCTCATCAGACTCAAAGATGCACTGTTCAACAATTTCCCATAAGTTGAGGTTCTCCATTGCAGCTGCTACTCTCTCCTTGTTATTGATTTGATTATTTATGTCTTCTTTTGTAGAATGGGTTCCTTCAGAAACATAGATTTCCAACTTATGTTTGAAAGGTAACACCTGTGAAGTTTTACTCAGAATCAGAGCCCAATAAGAGTGTCCAGAGAGCATCATGGTATCCTGGGTATGAACTTGATAATAACCAGATAATCTTCTTCATGTTTCTCCTTAACTTCCATGCAACTTTCTGTTACCACTTCCAGTTAGAAGAGCCTTACTACAACAGAAATTTGGAAGGAAGTGAAGAAAGGTAACTACTAGAAGGTGAATATGTTTTCAGACTTGTCATTATTGCTAAATCTACCGTGAAGGGTGTGAGCAGCTAGGTGGTGCAGTGGATAGATTTGGAATCAGGAAGCCGAATCTGACCTCAGACACTTACTGGCTATGTCACCCTAAGCAAGTCACTTAACCCTCTTTGCATCAATTTCCTCATCTGTAAAATGAGCTGAATAAGGAAATAGCAAACTACTCCAGTATCTTTGTCAAGAAAACCTCAAACAGAATCATGGAGAGTCAGACACGACTGAAAAGCAGCTGAAAAACAATGCAAAAAGGGGTCTACCTATGTCCCTAGAAATTAGCTAATGCAGAGAATATAGCAAGTATTAAACTGAACTGAATACAATAATCTAAAGTAACTCAAACTTTGTCAGAAGCAAGCAAGATGGGGTGAGGACTCCAGCATGGAATGCAGAGCTAATTAAGTAAAGTTCAAAGAACTGGATTAGGTGGGGAAAGGAAACAAGTGTTCTCCATGTCAAAAGAGTCAAAGGACAATCAGTGAACTGCACAAACTCCAAACTGCAATAGTCTCTATTTGGTGAGTTTTGACAAGTAGAATGCTAGAAGCTCACACAATGGATAGATATATTTGTATATGATTTCACCAAGAAACCTCCAGAAATATCCAATTTTGGTTAATTTCTAGCTCTCTTCTTGGGCATTCTGTCCATAGACATGATAGACATGAGTTATTTCCCAAGAATGAACCAAGTCTGTCTATCCACAGCTGACAAAAAGGGATTGTGTTCATAGTCAACAAAAAATCCTTTACCCCTAATTAAGCATTTACTGTTAATGGAGTGTTGTGCTAGGTTTGGGGGAGAAGTAAAAAATTTCAAGAAGGTAGCCTCATATTTCAAAAGATAGCATGGTTTAGTGATTTGGGACTCAGAGTGAGAAGGTGTGAATTCAAATCCAGATTATGAAATGTGCACTAGCAAGGTAACCACAGACAATCCCATAATCCCTCTCTGCCTCAATTTCCTCATCTCTAAAATAAGGAATAAAAACATGACAGAAGAGGGAGTAGCAAGTGGATAGAGTGATCAACTTGGAAATAAGAAGGATCTAAATTCAATTTCCGCCTCTAATTCTTACTAGAGGTGACCCTGGCCAACTCACTTAAACCTTGTCAATCCTCATTCCTTAATCTATAAAAAGAGAATATTTAATTACACAGCCTTTGAGCTCTCTTGTAATTCTAAATCTATGATTCTATACACTGCTTATACCACCTCTGCAAGACAATTATTGGGACAATCAAATAAAATGATGAATATAAGGGACTTTGTAAACCTTGAAATGTAAACGCTATTTTTTGAGTGTTCTTTTCCAAGTTTGGTGGACTATCCTTACTAAAATCAGTTTTGAACTGCCTACGGTATTGCTGATTGCTCTCTATGCCTGCTTTGTGAGATGCTGAACTTTAGCCATTTCAAATCGTCTCATTTAATTATTTGAAAGAAAAAATGATAAAAGGGACAGCTTTTGTTGTGAAAATCTCAGTTCTAGAAAAGAAGGTAACCTGGTTCTGTTACAAGAATAGGAAACAAAACAGGTGGACAGTCTAAGTGTCATTCTAGTATACATGAAATGTGGAAAGACCTAGATCAGAGCTTCAGTACTGTGGGTCCATGAACTTCTTTTAGAAAAACTGTTTTTAATCTAATTGATTTCTTTTGTAATTCTACAGATTTTATATTGATTTGATGTATTTGAATGGATTTAATGACTTCCAAAAACATCATGAAACAAAAAATGATTAAAAACTATTGACTTAGAGGAAGGCACTTGGTATGATGAATAGATTTTATTTAGATGATTTATGGAAGAATGTAGAGAAGAATGACACACACTGAGAAGGTCTGGGTGTATTCACATCTTTACCACTGGAAGAAGTAAGTACACCAATGAAATAGTAAAACCACTGAAGTTAACCTACTATTTGTTAACTGGGTAGGTAGGTAGTTAGGTAGCAGTAGTCTGGGATTCTAATGTAGATTATGTCAAGAAGAAAACAACAAAACAGGAGGAAGATCAAAAAGATGCAACCTTCTGAGTATGATGGATGGGATAAAAAATTTCATATCAGCTGCCTTATTTTTTTAACTTTTTACAACTCAACAACATTTTTATATTTTATTGCATTACATTATATTGTATATATTATATGTTAACTTATAACTGTAAACTTTTTTAAATTCTCCAACCCTTACTATAATTTCCCTCTTCAGGAAAACCATGAAAAGAACAACTTTCCTGAATTAGATTAGCACAGAAGGCAGAGTTGACCTCCTCTTTATGAATGGTCCTAATGCCATATGCTGGCGCATAGAGACAGAGATCAGCTGGTCAATCAACACCACAGATATCTTTATCACATCCATCAGATTGGCAAATTTGACAAAAACAGGAAATTACAAAGTTTGGAAATATTGTGGCACATCAGCGTACTTTTGGGAGACGTGAAATGATACAACTATTCTTGAAAGCAATTTAGAATTATATACAAAAAGCTAATGGTGTTCATGTTTCTGATCTAATTATACTATCTTATCCCAAGAAGAGATCAAAGAAAGAGGAAAAGGTCACATATCTATATAACAGTGAGTAACTTGGCCCCTATTGTCTGGATTCCAAGTGGGTTATATTTTTAACCCTCCCCTAGGTCTCTCTAGTATGCTTAAAGTGGGGTTGAGAGTGTCTAGGCTCTACATTATCTCCAGTCTCCACCAATAGTGTTCCCTTAATTTTAGGGTCCCCTGAACCCAGTTCCATTTAACCATTTATCAGAATATTTACTTTGGATGTGGATAGCATTTTTTCTCATAAGTTCCTTGGTGTTGTCCTGATCATTGCACTGCTACTAATAGAAAAGTCTATTACATTCTATTGTGCCACAATGCATCAGTCTCTGTGTACAATGTTCTCCTGGTTCTGCTCCTTTCACTCTGGATCAATTCCTGAAGTTCTTTCCAGTTCACATAGAAATCCCCCAGTTCATCATTCCTTTCAGCACAATAGTATTCCATAACCATCAGATATAGCAATTTGTTCAAAAATTCCCCATTTGATGGATACCCCCTTATTTTCCAATTTTTGCCACAACAAAGAGAGTGGCTATAAATATTATCGTACAAATATTTTTCTTTATTATCTCTTTGGAGTACAAACCCAGCAGAGGTGTGGCTGGATCAAAGGATAGGCATTCTTGAGAAAGAACTGTGGAAGTAGAAACAAAGAAGAAAAACATGTGATTGATCACTTTTTTCAAAGGGGATATGATTGCCGTTTTGGCATTAAAAGATCACTATATTACAAATATGAATAATATGGAAATAGGTTTTTAACAATGATACATGTATAACCCAGTAGAATTGCTTTTCAACTCCAAAAGGGGGGAGCCAAAAGGGATGGGAAAAATCATGAATCGTAACCATAGAAAAATATTCTTAATTAATTAGCTAATTAATTAAGAAAAAAATTTAAACCCTTACTTTCCATCTTGGAGTCAATATTGTGTATTGGCTTCAAGGTAGAAGAGAGATAAAGGCTAGGCAATGGGGGTTAAGTGGCTTGTCCAGGGTCACACAGCTCGGAAGTGTCTGAGGCCAGATTTGAACTTGGGACCTCCTGTCTCTAGGCCTGACTCTCAATCCACTGAGCTACCCAGCTGCCCCCAATGAAGAATTTTAAAAAGAATATTTATTCAAAGAAATACCAAGAATAAACATGTAAACAGCCAGATCTTCACCCTTTCTGCACACCACAGAAAAAAAGAGTGTCCCAAGCTGACAGTTTTCAGAGACAGCTAACCAGACTTTCAAAAAAAGTCTTCCCACTCATAAGGAAAGGAAATACAGGATGTATTTTCCCAGAAGCTGGCCCCCATTATACTTACAAAAATGTGTAAGAGATCTGTATGTGGCAGCAAAAACCTAGAAAATAAGGAGATACATTTCAATTGGGTAATAACTCAATAAAATTGTATCATATGAATTTGGGGGACCATTGCTGAGCTGTTAGAAACAGGAAATAAATGACTTCAAAAAAACTTATATGTTATATGCTGAGTAAAGAGAACAGAACTAGAAAGATTTTTGTTAAAATCATAACATTATAAAATGAACAATTTTGAAGATTTTTTTAATAATCTCATGAAGAATGAAATAAGCAAAATCAGGTAAGCAATTAACCCAATAATAACTACACTGTAAATTCAAGCAACTTGAAAAGCTACAAGAACTATGATTAATGCCATAATCATCCATGAATCCAGAAGACTGATGATGAAGTATGTTATCTACCTCCTGAAGGAGAGATGATGAATTCAGGATACGAGACAAATATATTTGGAGGACAGACAACAAGAGGATTTATTTTGCTTGATTATATATAACAGGGGAGATAAGACAAAAAGAAAATAGATTTCTGTTCATTAAAAATGAAAACTTAAAAAGACATTAAACACCAATAAAAAAAAAAACCAGGTTAAACACAATAGACAATACAATGGCATTACCTGGGCATGGTTAAAGAATAATTTTTCTTTTTAATTTAAACTTGTTTACTTATTTGTTACATTAAAATTCTCAGTTCACTTCTTCCTCCCTCCCATTCCCCATTAGAGAAGGCATCATTTGACAAAAAGATAAATGTATTTATAAAACTATGTCTTACTTATTTCTATTCATCATTTCTCTGTTTTATCAATTATAGCCACTTTCAGTGTTACTTTCCTTAACAATTATCAGGAAATACGCTTTGTAAATTTGTTTGTTCACTGTGTTAAATCAAAATTTACCAATAAAAATAGATAAAATCCAATCAGCACCAGCCACCTCTCTAGTAGTATGGCATAGTAGATAGATTGTTGGACCTAGGATCTTAAAGAACTGGTTTCAAATCCCACTTCAAATGATTAATTTTTTATGATCATAAGCAAGTTATTTAATTTCTCTGAATCTCAGTTTCCTCTTCTATAAAATGGTGATAATAATCTATAGTACTTACCTCACAGACTTGTTTTGTAGCTCATATGAGATAATGAATATAAAATATATGGCAGACTTTAAAATGATATTGAAGGATCTATCACTTGTTTATATGTGTATAGGATTTGGGGTTTTGATTTTTTTAAATGAATAATAAAATATAGAAATAAGTATCAAGTGATAACATATGTATAACCCAGTGGAATTGCTTTTCATTCCAGAAGTGGGGAGGGAAGAGGGAAGGGTAAGAAAATGAATCATGTAACCATGGAAAAATATTTTAAAATGAATAAAAATTAAAATAAAATATAGCAACACTGAAGTACTACCTCACACCTATCAGATTTGCCAATATGGCAGTAAAGTGGTAACTATTGAAGGGGATGTGGCAAAATTGGGACACTAATTCATTGTTGGTGGAGTTGTGAACTGATCCAACTATTCTGGAGTGCAATCTGGCACTATACCCAAAGGGCTATAAAAATGTGTATACTTTTTGCTCTGATAATGCCACTACTGGACCTGTATCCCAAAGAGATAATAAAAAGGGGAAAGAAAATACTTGTACCAAAATATTTATAGTTGCTCTTTTTGAAGTGGCAAATAATTAGAAATACAAGGGATGTCCATCAATTGTGGAATTGTTGAACAAATTATGGTATATGTTGGTAATGGAATATTATTGTGCCATAAGAAATGATAAGCAAGATGATTTCAGAAAAACTGGAAAGATCTGTGGGAATTGATGCAGAGCAAAAGAAGCAGAACTAGGAGGCCATTGTACACAATAACAGCAATATTAGATAATGTTTATCTATGAAAACTTGACTACTCTCAGCAATGCACTGATCTGGGACAATCCTGAAAGACTTATGAGGGGGAATGCTATTCACCTCCAGAGAAAGAACTGTTGGAGTCATCTTTCACATCAGTGTATTTATGGTTTTATTTTGGTGTTTTGGTTATATATGCATTTGCTCTTATAACAATGACCTATATGGAAGTATGTTTTGCATGTGTAAAGGTTAAAATTAATGGTTGGATGATGATTATATGAAATTATGTGATCACCAGGATTTATTATATCTTGAGTCAGAAATTTATTACAAATATTTACAAATAGAGAGAAAACAATAAAGAAGAGAAATGTGAGGGGTTAGAGAAGTTATCTATCCTATCAACCTAAATGTTTTGCTCTGGGTCTACCTAATCCAGGCAGAGATTAATTAGCTCTCAACCAGGAAGGTTGGTAGTGAGTAACCACATAGCCTCCTCCAAGATGGAAGCTAATCTCTCCAGAAACTAGGAAAGGGTTTTTACTCACCCAACTGAAGTAATCCAAGAGTCAGAGTCCAAGTAGAAGCCAAGATCCAAACCCAAGATCCAAGCCACAGTCTCTAGCAAAGCTCCCTGGAAGACTATCTAAGAAGACTAGGGTCTCACACATGTTAAAACCAGTGGAAATGCGAGTTAGCTATGGTGGGGGGTAGGGGAAGGTTGAGGGGGTGAAGGGTAAAGTAAAAACATGAATTATGTAACCATGGAAAATTTTTCTAAAAATAAAAAGTTATAAAAAAAAAAAAGAAGACTAGGGTCTCACCTAATACTCAGTAGGGTGTTCCAGCTTTTGTTGATTCAATTCAAAAGTAGACAAAGGAGAGTTAATCTTGTCTTCACAATCTAATGAGGTACTAAGTAGGGGTACTTAAGTTATTGTTAACCAAAGTGTTAACTCAAAATAGACAAAGGGAATAAAGGATTCCCTTTCACAAGTATAAACTCAAAGAGAACAAGAATTCCCTTTTACACATGACAATAAAAAGGGGGGGATGATATCAAAATATCATGATTTTAAGTATAAAGTATAAATTAATAGGAGGAGTCTGAGTAAAAGGTTGGATACTAATGTTATTTAAGGGTATTTAAATTATGCCCCCAACTTAGAACTAAAGAAGTCAAATCAAGTACTCTCAGGAGAACAAATTACTCTCCCTACCTTTATCCTCTCTTCTCTCCAATCCATCCTCTTTCTAGCTGTCAAACTGAAATTCCTAAATCATAGTTTTCACTGCCTCCTTCTGCTGAAGAAAGTCTTCAAAATCTCAAAATCTGACTGTAATCTAGATACCTTACCATTTTATTATTTGGTGTTCAGTCATTTTAGTTATTCCTGACACTTCATGATGCCATTTGGGGTTTTCTTGGCAAAGATACTGGATTGATTTGTCATTTCCTTCTCCAACTCATTTTACAGATGAGGAAACTGAGGCAAACCAGATTAAGTGATTTACCCACAGTGTTCTATCCATTGGGTCACCTAACTAACCTATCTTTCCATACTGATTATACAGTATCCTTCATTCACTCTGAGTCCTAGCAAAACTATCCTAAATGATCCTTTATAGGACACTATAAACCTACCTGTGTACCTATGACTTGTGGAATCCCTTGTTTCTTTCATAGCACAACTCAGATGATACTTCATTTAGGAGACCTATTATTGATCATGCTAGCATGCTCCCCACTCCAAAAATTTTTGACCGTATTTGACTCTTTATGACCTCATTTGGGATTTTCTTGGCAAATATATTGGAATAGTTTGTCATTTCCCTCTCCCACTCATTTTATGGATAAGGAAACTGAGGCAAATGGGAAGAAACCACTTCCCAGGTTCACATAACTAGTAAGTGTGTGAGGCCAAATTTGAATTTAGGAAGAGAAATTTCCTGACTCCGGGCCTGATGCTCTATCCACTTGCCAACTAGCTACACCTATATATTTCTTTTCTATCGTGTCTCTTTCTATATATTTTATATGTACTTATCTATGTACCTCTCCCTTCTCTTCTTTTAAGACTGTTCCCTGTTTATATTTTTGTCATTATATGTTTACTACTTATTAGTATCTTCTACATAATAGGGATTCAGTAAATTTTTTTAATTGAATTGAATTAAATTAACAGAATCATAGTTTCAATTGAACTACTGAATCCCATGAAAGTCTTGGAATTCTATCCATGGATATAAATGAATGTAATTCCTTAGAATTTTCTTTTCAAGGGATTAGAACCTTTGCCTGTGTGGAAAGAGCAGGATCTCCTAGAAACAGTGATCTGCTGTGTTTTATCTGTCTGAGTGTTGTGGCAAACAGCTGTGCAAACGAGCCTGTGATGTGAAGGGATCTGTTAATGAGGCTTTTCCTTCTTTTTACGCTAACTAGCAGTATGAAGCCAGAAAGTCAGACTGTGACACCTCAGTCTCACCTAAATATCCTGAGTTGGGAATATTTTTCTAAAAATCCTTTTGAAATCCACTATAAAGAACTGTGTTGATCAAACCAAACCAACCACAAAGGAATTTCACCAGAAGATTTTATTATCTCTCTTTAGATGACTTCACAGTCTAGTGCTTCTGAGCAGACTATCATAAAGGTTTTCTGGATGTTTCCACATCATAATTCAGTTAGGTTGTTTGTTTGTTTGTTTGTTAATGTCCTTATTGGTTGTTTGTCTCCAGATGCCCCTCCACTTATTTGGAGTCTTCATCACTTTTCATCACATTTGACCAAAACACTTTTGCCCGATGAAAATGACATATTCCACTTTTAGTTTATAACTTGAAGTAAGCTCTGTTTTCTAGTCTCCACGTTGCCCTCCCCAATGCACATATCCACACACACACATTTTGGCTCAGAGAACTTCTATATAAAATTTAAATTGGAGTGTATTTACTCTTATATGGAATAGACATTCTGTACTGATTGTAGCCAACCAATTAAATATGATAGGAAGAAAATACACTGCTCCCTCAAGAGCAAATGTTACTGTCTCATTTCTTATATACTATGTTGCATCCCTCTTGAGTTAAACTGGACTTTGCTGGCTCCAATTCGCAGTAGTTCCAGCACCCGTTTCTCTGGCTTAGTGTACATGTGGCAGAAGAAGTTTAAATTGTTTCCAGACCTTGCGCTATTTTTACAGTTTAGTCATCTAAGCAGATTCTATCCAGCATACTCTTCACTTAGGAACAGTTTCAGGCAAACGCCCGACCTCTTGGGAGTGACGAGCAGTGGGGATATGGCATGTCTAAGGTTCAGAGAAAACCCACAAGTCTGACAGGTCTAGATACACTAGTAAGGAATTGTTGGAAATAAATTAAGCTTCTTGTCTGACCATATATGGGTCAGCAGACAGAGGACAGCATGCTTCTGTGAACTAACTGGGAATGAGCCGGGAGGAAGAAATGAAAAGTACTTTAACAGCTAGTGAAAAAATGGACCAGCTTGTTTTTGGCTTATGAACTTTAGAAATGACATGCCATCATTAGTTCCTATTTAGTGTAGACAGCTTTCAACTGAGTTAGTATTCATTTTATATAGCATTAAGCAGAAGATATGAGAAATCATTTCATCTTTCAGGCAGGCATATGCATAGAGCAGCCAAGATAAGAGTCAGTAGAAACAGAGTTCCAGTTATAGCTCTGTACTAAGTAGCTCTCTCATAATTTTGGGCAATTCATTTCATCTTTCAGCCCCCAATACCTCATTTGAAAATGAGAGGGTTAGTATATGTAATCTCTAAGATCTATTCCAACTCTAAAATTCTATGATGATAAAATAATGAGGTTCTGTCCTATTTTGAGGCTTCTTTAGAAAAAGATGCTACAATCTTCTCTGGCAAACAATTTCAGGATTTAATGGCCTTCACTATAAAGAAAATTATTCTTGATGTCTAGACTAAAATCTATTGTACTGAAATTTAAGACTTCTTCCTTGCAGGAAAATTGAATTTGTAGTCAGAATTTCAAAGTATACTGTTTATTTCCACATTGGCGGTATGAATCTCAGTTTACCTTATCTGTAAAATGAGGCGTTTATGTTAGAATAGTTCCAACTCCCTTACTATGAGCTCTCATTATTTCTACAGTAGAAATAGTAAACAGCTAGAAGCCTTCTCTCATGTAAGAAGATATTGATATATTCAAAGACTGTTATTAAATAACACCTCATGCTTTCTCCTCATAGTAGGCTGACTAATCCCAAACTTTTCCTTATATGTCTTACTCTGTGACCCTTTAATCATCTTTGTGGCTCTTCTCTGATCCTTCTCCAAGTTCTTCATATCCCTTTATAGACATGGAGCCAAGAACTGGACACAGGGTTTCATTGAGGGTCTGACCAGATGTAAGTATTTTTGAATTATTTTCCATCACCGTGTGGAACTGAGACAACTGACACGGATATTATTTCAGGAATTGAGAAAACCTAGCTCATCATACATCACTACCATTCATTTTCTGAAATGATTATAGTTTCTTCTTTGCCAAGAATGTCAAAGTAAATCACTGGGTGGTTCTCATCTACCATCTATGAACACAAAGGGAGTTACAAATAGCATTTCAACCTAACATTCTAAAGGAAAACCTCATTTCAAAGAAGGTGGTACCAAGATATCAGGTTTAATCTATCATCTTGAAATCCATAAAATATAAGATTTGGACAGATGTGTTGTCCTCATGAATTGTCAGACTAAATTAAGTCCATACAAATTTATAACCAGAAGAAGCCTTAATGATAGTTTAATCCAACCTCCTCATTTTACATATAGAAAAACTGAAGCTTGGAGAGGTAATTAAATGACCTGCTCCAGATAAGACAGTAAGTGAAAAAAAAAGTCACTCTCCCAACAACCTTACAGAGTTGAAAGCTTTTTAGAAACCATCTAATCCAACTCATATCTGATAAGTGGTCATCCATTTCTTTTTTTTGGTGACTTCCAATAAGGAGGAACTCATTACCTACTTTCTTTTGCATGGCTCTAAATATTGTGAAGTCAATGTAGCCCAGAATGAAACTAGTAAACAATATATTCTGAGATTTTTCAAGATACCAAATTTTTTATCCTAAATATAAGAAGCCATATTGATTTGTAGTTTCACAGCTCAAAGCTTTAGATCTTAATGCACAGAATTAATCAGGTAGCCAATGTTGGAAGAGAAGAAAGAAGAAGAGGAGAAAAAATGGAGAAAAAAGAAAAATTACAATAGACTCTAAATACAATACTTACATAAACTCCGGATTTGAACTTAAAAATATTGTGAAGAGAAATATACTTCTAAGCAGTATATACATTAAGTTCTCAAGATATTTCATTAATTCCTTGTCCATTTATCCCTAAGAAAGAGATTTTATCCTCTTCAATAAAGTACACTATTCCAGGATTTTACTATTTGCTGAGATCGCTATAAGTATCCCCCTAGACTGAGGAAAAATCCTATACTCCAGTAAATAGTGAAGGTAAAAACTTTGAGTATAGACTTTAACTGAGATTGAGATTCACTTAAAATGAACTATTTTGTGTGCTATAGTTTTATCCTTATGAAGACTTTCAACCTTTGCCTCTATTCTGAATTAAAAAACAAACAAACAAACAAACAAACCTTCATGGCAGTCATGTGATGAAATTGATGGCATTTGGTTTCTAAACCTCATGATTTCAAATGGTGACAGAAGGTATTTTAATTACCAGTTACTCCAGTGATAAAAGTAAATATCAATTATCTTGAATAGTGCATGCTTAGAGTTTGACTTGAAGTGCCCCAGTGTATTCTTCTGTTTTTGCCACTCAACATCTTTATTTTTCCCAAACAGTAATAGTAAGCACTATGAATATGTAATTTTCAAAATAACTTTTTAACTTCTTTCTCATTTATAAAAAAAGTCTCTAATTCTACATTCAAGTTCACAATAATTTGGAAGTAATATCAATTTTTTAAATTTGGAAACTTTGGAAAATTTGGGTTATAATTCATTCATTTTCACCTGCTGGTGATTTATTAAAGTGTCATTCCTTCCCAGAATGATTCATTTAATACATTAATTTCAAATAAATTAAACTTAAGTATAAAAGGTTTTTCTAAATAAAAATTGCCTTTTCAGCTGAGTAATGAACCAATTGAATAGATTATCTGGTATAGTCTTTAGGACTCTTTTTGGTTTTTCTGTCCCCAGAAGGAAAATATCCATGAATGTACCTCCCTTGGAGTGCCCCAAAACTGTGGAAACTGTGGTAAATTTTTTCATATGCATTAAACAGATTGCTCATAAGTTTGATTTTTGTGCTTAGCCCAAACCACCTTTTACATTCTTACTTACATTTTACTCCAAATTAGGCAGTCTGTTCTCTGGAGGCAGAATAAAATTTCATTGGGTTTAAGGTTTTTTTTTCCTTTTCAATATGTGTAGTGACCACTCTAAGCTATTTAATAAGTAACATATTTACCAGATTACAAATCTAGTGAGGTGGCTCCCTCACTTCCTGTGTCTCACTGATGCTAAATTATCTCCACTGAGGTTAACTACCAAGTCAAAATCTGGAGCATCAGTTCAAGTTTTACAAATGACATCAGATTTCCCAAAAGTTATTAAGTATGTAACAGGAGCTTTAAAGACCTCATTTATTGTGTTGTATGCAATTACTGTCTGATGGCCACATTAGTTTTTCTTTAAAATTATTGGTTCATGACTCATATTAAATATTTTAACTCACTTATGAATATCATGATATCCTATGAAGTCTCAAAAATCTTTGTTTCAAATAGCATTCAGAGAGTTATTGTCTCCTACTATATTCTACAATACCAGTATTGTAAAAGTAAGGTTATTTTTGTTAAATGTTTTTAGTAATGTATGATTCTTCATGACCCCATTTGAGGGTTTCTTGGCAAAAATGCTGAAGTATATCTTCCTTCTCCAGTTTATTTTATAGATGAAAAACTGAGTCAAAAAAGGTTAAATGACTTTTCTGGGATAACACAGATAGTAAATGTCTGAGACCATATTTAAACTCAGGAAAATGAATCATCCTGACTCTAGACGTAGCATTCTCTATACTGCTCCATCTAGCTGCCCCAAGTTGAGGTTGTGACCCCACTGCCACATAATATGCTTATATGCAGTCTAAGATTTCCTGATTATAAAATGATAAATTGCTCTAAATTTTTCTGATTCTCTAATTAGATATTTCTAGTTTTGAGACTGTACCCTCATTCAATTAAATTCAATTTAACAAATGTGTATTAAGTACTTATTATTGATGTGAACATGCTGCAACAATACATTCTAAACAAGGAACCGTAGAGAATAAAAGGAAATATATGGTCAAAAGAAGGAATATGATCAAGTCATGTGGTCAGACTAAGTGGTAACCAACTGAAAGTCCTGTATTCCACTGGTGTCCTAGAGATGTTAAAAAAAAACAAACAAATAAAAAAAAAACAAACAAAGTTCCCACCATATCAAATGGACCCTTTGTGGTGAACATGGGAGAATACTAATAAGATTTGCACAGGATGGATAAATATGAATGTGTTGTGATCTTCATCATTGGCTGTAATATCCATATCAACAAGGTCAGAAATGTATTTGAATACTTCAGTATGTGTAAGGCACTATGGAAGACACTAGAGTTACAAAAATCATAAAATAAAATAAAAGAGAATCTGCCTTCCAGAAACTTGCATTCTACTGGGGGATACAAAATATAGAGAGATACCTAAAATATAAAGTATATATAGAATCATTCAAAGAAATTTCAAGAGGGAGAGAGCATAAGGTTAAAAGACTCTCTCTGCCTAGGTCTTATTTTAGAGAGTTATTTTAAGGTTGTTTAGACGATTCAAGTGGTTTGAACTTTTCCTGTTTCTACTTTTTCTACATTTTTCAGAATTATGTTTTTAAAAGCATAATGTAAAATAAATATGATTACAAAGGAAAAACATTATATTGAAATAAAGATATGTTTTTCCTATCCAGGTTCACAGAATATCATAATCTATCCATAGGTGTCTGAAATGAATACTATAGTGAGAGAACCAACAAAGAGACAGAGGGAAATTACTTTCTTCCAGAAAACAATTTGAAAAGTAGCCAGAGAGAGTCTGATTCACTAGGGAGAGAGGGGAGCCCAGCCCACAGCAAGGCTGCACCAAGGAGTTCAGCCTCAAGCCAACAGCAAGCCCTCCACCCCACTTTGTATCTACAGCCCCCAGTTCTGAAACTGGACCTAAGCCAGTATCTAGACCAGTGATGGTGAATCTATGACACTGGTGCCAAAGATCATGTGCAGAGCTCTCTTTGTGAGTACACAGCTCCCTCCAGTCCCCCCCCCCCCAGAGCTTATTACTAGAATGGCAGAGGCACGCAGGCAGCGCTACTCCCCTCCCCCTCTACACCACGCCTGATGACATTTTTCCATGTCACCTCCCTTCTGCCCAGCAGCCCAATGGGAGCACACAGAGGATAAGGTGGGAAGCTCACAGGCAGCAGAGCTGGAGGGGGGCAGAGCACTCAGGCTACTCCTGTCCCCCTCTCCACGCACCTGAGGACATTCCTCATTTCACCCACCCCACTGTCCAGCAGCCCAATGGGAGTGCTTCCTCCCTCCCCTGTCTGGGGTGAGGGTGGGGGCAGGGCATACCCAACACTGGATGGAGAGTGTTATCAAGAAGTGGGTAGTCTGAGTGGGTCTCGAAGGCAATTTGGGTGTGAGGAAGGATAAAGGGACATAGGTGATTATAAGGTGATTGGGGGGAGGAATGAAGGGAAGGGAAGGTATATAGGAGATAAGGGAAATGGGATATGTAGGAGAGGGCAGCTTAAAACAGGCTAGAGGCAGAGGTTAGAGACAGAGGATACTGGGGAGATATAGGCTGAACCCTTCAAGGCAAGAAAGGTATTCCTATGGACACAAAGGAATTGGGACAGTCAGAAGTGTTTAAATCTGCCTTGAGGGCTTTCTCTTGTCAGTTTCTAAAGTCCCTTGAGGAAGGAGTCAATGGGCTCCTCTCTGCAAGTTAAACTGATGGCAGCAGGAGGAAGTCTCGGATAGGTACTTCCTCCCAAAATGGATGCCCACAGTTCCCCTCAAGAAATAAAAGAAAATGATTCCTTCTCTCTTTAGCCCTTGCCTTAATCTTCAATATAATGATTCACCAGAGACTTTGCGTGAGTAACAAGAGGATTTATTAATCTCAGGTTAATCAGAGGGAAAGAGGTTCAGGGTTTGTTTTCTAACTGCTGCTAGGGAGAGGGGTGATGGTGGGGGATGGGTCACGGAGAGGTTTAGACTGAGAAAGCCTGCTCTCCCAGTCAGGAAAATTTGACTGCCTTCTAAGTAAAGTCTTTATCAGATCACTAAAACTAGGGATAACTTATTTGAGGATACTCTACTTGTCTATAGAAACTAAACCCACAATGTCCAATCACCAAGCCCTCTCTTCCACCCAGGGCCCAAAGGAAATTAAGGGGAAGAGGGGGGGATGTAGGTGGAAAGATCAGGGAGAGTTCCAGAGAAATTAGATAGGACTAAATTTCCCCAAGACAAAACAAGCACAGGCCAAGGCCAAAGCAATTAGGCCAAAGCCAAGCCAAAAGGCAGAAGCCAACAGGTTAAGCCAAAGCAAAAGCGTCTAGCCACAGTGAAAGCCAGAAGGCAAAAGCCTCTTCAGTTGGAACTTCACCTCTATTTATAGCTTCAAGTTCTAACTGACTTTCTGGAGATTCTAAGACTTCTAACTGACTTTTTGTGACTATTAGAAATTACAGAGGCAAAAAGTTTCTGTTAGCCACCTTGCATTACAATCTGCTCATTTGTCTTATGGAAAATTTGCACCTTGCAACATTTCCTGGTTGCTAAGATCTAAAGGGTTATGACTTTTATTCTAACCTAAAATATAATTATGCTCTTATCCCTATCTAAGTTTTGTAAAATAATAAAAAGGGTTGCTTACTCCTAAACTATGCTAAGCCTAGTCTAAGTTAAAACTAAGATGGGTTATGGGAAAGGCATAGTAAAGGAATGGGGGTTTCAGTTTTGCAAAAATTTTTGAACAGAAAGGAAAAGCAGATTAAATGCAAACATTCACAGTCTCAAAGCTAACATTTGTTAACTAAAACAAAGTAATAAACTCTAACTATGTACTTATCTAATTTCATGAACTAACAACAAAACTCAAAAGTAAAATAATAAGGTAAGTAAGAAGACAAAATTTTAAGGATTCAATAAAGTCAAACTATTTATATTCCTACCTAGAAAGATGATATTTCTAATTCTTTAAATTTTTCTCAATATTTGAAAAGTTAGAAGTATACATAGACAGAAGCTGTGGGCGTAAGCTGATAAGATGATATCACATGCAAAAAAAAATAAAAAAAAATAAAAGAGGATTGCTCTGAGAGAAAAGAGAAGGGAGATATGGAATGGGATAAATCATCTCATCCAAAGAAGCATGAAAAAAGAATTACAGTGGAGGAGAGGATGAAGGTGGTAATGGGTAATGCTTAAACCTTACTCCCATCATAATTGACTCAGAGAGAGAATAACAACCATTTCCATTCAAGTATAGAATCCTATATTACTTTATAGAGAAATAGGAGGGGAATAAGATGAGGATAGGTAATCAAAGGGAGAGGGAAATAGGAGGTGGTAATTAAAAGCAAAACACTTGTGAGTAGGGACAGAGTGAAAGGAAAGAGAAAAAAAGCATGACCAAAAGGACAAAATAAGATGAAGGGGAATACACAGTTGGTAATCATAACTGTGAATGTGAACAGGATGAACCCATAAAATGAAAGCAGACAGCAGTGTAGATTAAAAAACAGAATCCTACAATACATTGTTTATAAGAAACACATTTGGGCCAGGGAGACACACACAGAGTAAAGGTAATGGGCTTGCAAAATTTATTGTGCATCATCTGAAGTACAAAAAACAGTAGTAGTAATCATGATCTCAAACAATACTAAAGCAAAAATAGATCTAATTAAAAGAGATAAGAAAGGAAATTACTCTTCATAAAAGATACTATAGACACAGTATGTGTAGTCTGTGTAAACCCATGAGCCCACTGGTTTCTTGTCATTATGTGATGATGTAGACAGTTAGGTAAGGATGTAGAGAGAAGGATAAAAACTGAAGGGCTGGTTTTGCACTTCCTTTTTCCTCTCTATCCACCATGGTGGTGGTAGGCAACTATGTGCTTTTTAAACTGACTAGCTAGCATGGCACGTGATTTTATTTTATATTGGCTACTAATAAATCTTTAAAAACCCGTAATAACTTTTAAGTTATCCTTTTTATATTAATTTTATTTCTTACATTGATGGTGACCACCTGAAGTTGGAGATCGAATTTTCAATTTTTTAAGATAGCTTAGGTAAACTTTTTGCCAAGCTGCCTTCTGTTCCTGATCTTTCAACCACCGGTTGCCCACTGCTGATCCCAGATCCTGGCCGTTCCTGTTGCTGTTGCTGTTCCCACTGCTCCCAATCCAAAACAGTGCCTGGAGCTGCTGCCCTACTGCTTGGAACCAATCTCCTGAAGCTTGGGAAGTATAACTCTCTTCTTTTTCATTGTGCACAGCTGAGAGTTTCCTCCCTGCCTGCCTCGGAAGCCTGGATGTTTCCTCTTAGACAAGAATTAGCTTTCTAAAAGGGCTTTTACCTGAGGAGAGCTTCTACTCCCCCCCCCCCCACTACCCCCATGTGGGTTTTCAAGCCTGCGGCTTTTCTAGTCACTGTCTCAGTTAGGCTTCCATGTTCTGCCTCTGAGGGAGGGCTCTAGATAGGACGTGGGCCCTAGCATTTTATTCCAACAGGGAAGGGTAAAGAAAGGTTACTCTTCAAACAGGTCATAGAATGGCAAGCATGGCCCTCATTGCCTATTTCAAACAGATCCCAGTTGAGGGATGTTTTTTCCTCCTACCATTCCTTAAGATCATCCTGCCTGAGACTCAGGAGAGAGATTCGTCCTTCTAAGCATGCTGGCCATTTGGGCCTACCCAATCTCTGAACCATACCCATTATGAGGGTCATACACACTATGCCCAGTGCAAAATTCTCTCTCACTATGGGAGATCCCAGGGTTCGGATAAAAGGAACTCAAATGGATAGAAAAATAAAAAACTTTAAAAGTCTAGGGGTAAACTTAGTAAATATCTTCAGACTCCACTGATTTTTGAAAGTCTCTGTATCTTATTGTACTTTGCTGATTTGTTTTACCAATTAATTTTGTTGTTTTAAGTTCACATGCTAATCTGATCAATATCTTTCTGTTACAATGAATCATTTTAAGCTATTGTGTTTTTGACTATTGCATAAATTCTGTTACATGATTTTATTAGACCTCCTTAATAGTAAACAAGTCTATTATGATTGGTAAAAAGGTTTTTGACTATACAGCTTGTAACTTGTCATTTGCTTAGATTGTTGGATTTTCTAATTTCTTTGAGATTTAAATTTCCTTTTTTAAGTTTATCTTTATTAATCTAATTAATATCTAGTCTGTTAAATGATTCTTTATCAGTACAGTTTCCCCATGATTTTACTGCACAACGTGTCATTGTAAAAGCCCATGAACATCTTACACAAATTTTTTTTAAGTTATAAAATCCCATAAATCCTATGCATCCTGGATTTGTCATCTCAACTATCGGGGTCACATGTTGCTTATACAAGTCTTTTCTTTTACTTTGCCTTTGTTAATTGTCACATATGATGATGGATGGACTCCATCAAAACTGGTTACAATTATATACAACATTGAAGAATATAATGTCTTAAGAATTCAAATTGTAATTTTATAAGGGGTCTTTAAAATTGATGTTAGGATACCTAGTAACTTCTGAATGGATGATAGTTTCATATATATAATAAAGAATATTGTATTAAAAGGTAGAGAACCAAATAGAAGTTCTTACCCAAACTTTTTACATATAATGCAGGAAGCCAAAAAGAACTCCTGCATGCATGATATTTTAATTCTTTATTTTAATTTACTTTCCCACCAAAAGGATCTAGAATTCTTGGTGATATTTTAGACCAAAAAAATTTTATTAGCTTTGTTTTTTTTCTAGGCTCTGCCCCACATTTGGATTGAGGCAGTAATAGATTTTGTTAAAAATATCTCAGCCAAAGTTTAATGATTTGCTACATCTGTTGAATTTGTGACAAGTATACATTTTTAAATACCACACAACAAGTGGCTATATAGAAACTCATGTGAATCCGATATAATGGTGGGTTTGTTTGCTTTTGTCATTAAATATGTTATTGTAATTTGGGGGAATTTGGGTACTTTATTTGAATGTGTGTTATAAATCTGCTATTTTGTAAAAGCCATTTGCACTCACAGTAGTTCATGGCAAAGTTTAAAGGGAGATGGATCTCATTTTGGGGTGAGAAACCTTTGTGTTCTACCATAGTGTGTCACATTATCAATATTAATCCTTTTTTGATTTTGCAGTAATATGTTTTATATAAATATGTATCTGTTATAGTGTTAATGCATAATCCAAAAGCTTTAGACTATAGGAATCTGCCACAAATTGATAAATGTCATGTGACTGTGATTAATGGTTCTGTCTGATTCCAGGAGAAGGGAACAAAAGAGCCACTATACAGTGCAAAGAAGCACAAGGTCAAGGAGACCAACCAATCCCAATGGGATTGATAAGAAATTGCACAGTGCCTAGGAGCACAAGATCAAAAAAAAACAAAAACCATACCAATCCAGGTAGGATTGACAACACTCTACACCAGTACTAAAGGACTTGAACCTAGTGTTTGGGGTTTGAGATCGCAGCTGTTCTGACATATGTTAGAAGGTCAGCTTTCTCTGAGCCACATCCTAGTCAAGTACCAAAGGTTGACTATCATCCTGACTCTCCCTATCCCTGAGAGTGGAGACAAATCAGACCAGGGAATGACACTTCCCTTTCACACAAAAATCTGGTCCTTTCTTCTCTTTTATAAGCATGGCAACTTTCTGTAGTCCTGGCTACTGAATGAATAATTGCATAATTATAGATATCACTTTAATTGGGCCTTGACTCAAGGACCTATAATAAGTTCATTTTTCTTTTACTTACATGTTTGCACATAAAACTTTGACATTTTATATCTCATCCACAAGATATTTTTTTCTTCTCTTTTATTTGGAATTTTTTGATGTTTTTGTTTTTCTTTTGATAATTGACTCATGTACCCTTAGCTCACCTGAGTGTTTGTCTTTACCCTCTTCATGTGAGAATATGTTATAATTCTCCTCGGGGGGGGGGGGGGGTATGTATATATTATATTCTATAACAGTGATTCCCAAAGTGGGAGCTACCTCCCCCTGGTGGGTGCTGCAGTGATCCAGGGAGGCAGTGATGGCTACAGGTGCATTTATCTTTCCTATTAATTGCTATTAAAATTTTAAAAATATTAATTTCCAGGGGGCTAAGTAATATTTTTTTCTGGAAAGGGGGCGGTAGGCCAAAAAAGTTTGGAAACCACTGATCTATAATATAAAGTTTAAATTCTTTTGAGAGTAATTTCAGGATAAGAAATTTGCCACCTCCCCAGAATCCAGACAATGATTCTATTTGGAGAAGGCACCGTGTAGATGCTTGCAGAGACCCTACACTGCATCAAAAAGATCCACAGTGAACTTTGGGGTGCAGTTGATTGAAGTGGGGGGTTGAGTGCATTTGTTTTGTTTTGTTTTGTTTTGTTTGTTTTATTTTAAACCCTTAATTTCTGTATATTGACTTATAGGTGGAAGAGTGGTAAGGGTAGGCAATGGGGGTCAAGTGACTTGCCCAGGGTCACACAGCTGGGAAGTGTCTGAGGCCGGATTTGAACCTAGGACCTCCAGTCTCTAGGCATGGTTCTCAATCCACTGAGCTACCCAGCTGCCCCGAGTGCATTTTTTTTGAATGTACACTCTTATGCCAAAGGGGACTACCCCCTAATTGGCATTTTGTCAATGCACCTAACAATCTTTGGATCATTGGTTTTGTCCTCTTTTCTCTTTATCCACAAATTACTGTAATTTATAAGTTAGTTATGTTTTCATGATCCTTTTGAAGAGACTGGTCTCCCAAATAGGATTACAGGGGGAAATGTGTTATTGGAAATTTTGGGGTCCTTAAACTACATTTCCCATGAGCCCACTGGCTTCCTGTCATTATATTATGACATAGACAGTTATGTAAGGATGTAGACAGAAGGATAAAAAATTGAGGATCTGGTTTTGCACTTACTCTTTGCTCTCTATCCACCTTGGTGGCAGCAGACAACTGTGCGCTTTTTAAACTGACTAGCTAGTATGGTACATGGCTTTATTTTCTATTGGCTACTAATAAATCTTTAAAAATCAATAATAACTTTTAAGTTATCCTTTTTACATTAATTTTATTTCTTACAATAGTAAAGCTTTGTTAGTGAGAGACCTCAACTTCCCTTTATCAAATCTGGATAAATTAAACAAAAAATAAACAAGAAGGAAATGAAAAGAGTGAATGAAATTTTAGAAAAGTTAGAACCAATAGAGCTCTTCAGAAAATTGAATGGAAATAGAAAGGAATGTATCTTCCTTTTAGCAGTACATGGCATATGCACAAAAACTGACCACGTATTAAGGAATAAAAGCTTCACAACCAGATGCAAAATATCAGAAATAATAAATACATACTTTTTGGAACATAATGCAATAAAAATTATAATCAATGGGAATCAAAAATTAATTGGAGACTAAATAATCTAGTCCTAAAAAGGGGAGGGTCAAAAAACAAATTATAGAAACAATAATAATTTCATTAAGGAGAAAGACAGTAAGGAGGCAGCATATCAAAATTTATGAAATATGACCAAAACAGTACTTAGGGGAAATTTTATATTTATATCAATAAAGTAAAGAAAAAGAAAAAGAAATGAATTGAGCATGCACCTAAAAAGACCTGAAAAAAGAAATCAAATTTAAAATGCCCAATTAAAAACTAAATTAGAAACCCTAAAAATCAAAGGAGAAATTAACAAAATTGAAAGTAAGAAGACAATTGAACTAGTAAACAAGACTAGGAGTTCATGTTATCAAAAAATAAAAAATAAAATCGATAGAATATTGGTTAATTTAATTAAAGAGTAGAAAGAAGACCACGAAATTACCAATATCAAAAATAAAAAGGGTGAATTTACCACCAATAAAGAGGAAATTGAGGCATTCATGAGGAGCTATTTTACACAATTTCATGCCAATAAATCTGACAAGCCAAGTGAAATGGATGAACATTTACAAAAATATAAATTACCCAGATTAACAAAAGAGAAAAAAGAAAACTTAAATAATCACATCTCAGATAAAAAAAAAATTGAACAAGCCATCAATGAACTCCCTAAGAAAAAATTCTCAGGGCCAGATGTATTCACAAGTGAATTCTATCAAACATTTAAAGAACAATTAATCCCAATACTTTACACACTTTGGCAAAGAAGGAATTCTTTTTTAAGACAGAAATATGGTACTGTTACCTAACCTGGGAAGAGCAAATAAAGAAGTGTAGAAATAAATGGGCGATTCCTTAAAAGATAAGTAGTATCTGCCTAAAACCTTCAACAAGTATCATCTGCATTGGGGAAAAATTAGAAACCTTCCCAATAGATAGGGAGTGAAGCAAGGATGCCCATTATCACCACTGTTATTTAATATTTTCCTAGAAATGCCAGTGTTAGTAATAAGAAACAAAAATAATTGATGGATTTTAAGTAGGCAGTGATGAAACTAAACTATCACTCTTTTTAGGTGATATTATAGTATACATAGAAAATCCTAGAGAATCAACTAAAAACTAGTTGAAATAATTAATAACCTTAGCAAAATCTATATATTACCAACAAAGTTCAGCAGCAAGAGATAGAAAGAGAAATTCCAGTTAAAATAACTCTACACATTATAAAATACTTGGTAACCTACTTGCCAAGACAAACACAGGAATTATATCAACACAATTACTAAACACTTTTCGTACAAATGAAGTCAGATCTAAACAATTAGAAAAATATTAACTACTTATGGGTAGGCCAAGCTAATATGATAAAAATGGTAACTTAGTTGATTTATTTAGTGCCATACCAATCAAACCACCAAATAATTATTTTATAGAACTAGAAAAAAACAATAACCAAATTAATCTGGAAAAATAAAAGGTAAAAAATATTGAGTTAATTTTTTAATGTAAAGGAAGGTGGCCTAGCAGTACCAAATCTCAAACTGTACTATAAAGCAGTAAGCATCAAAAAAAAAGTCTGGTACTGGATAAAAATTAGAATGATGGATCAGTGTAATAAATTAGATTCACAATATGCAGAAGTAAATGATCTTAGCAACTTAGTGTTTGATAAACCTGAAGACCCCAGCTTTTGGAATAATAATTCACTTTTTAACAAAAACTGCTGGGAAAACTGGAAAATAGCATGGCAGAAACTATATACACCAATATCTCATACCATATACCAAGATAAGTTCAAAAATGGGCATATAATTTAGATATAAAGAGTGATAGCATAATTAAATTAGGTGATCATTGAATAGTTTACCTGGAAGATCTATGGAAAAGGAAAAAATTTATAACCAAATAAGAGACAGAGATTTAAAATTATTTAAAATGAAGATTCTTGCTTATATTTAATTAAAAGACCTTTTTGCAAACAAAACCAATGTAAGCAAGATTAAAAGGGAAATAAACTGGAAAAAATTATAACAAATTTCTCTAATAAAGGTATATTTTTTCAAATTTTTTCAAATGTACAAGAATATAAGCCATTCCCCAATTGGCAAATGGTAAAAGGATACGGAACAATCATTTTTCAGATGAAGAAATAAAAGCTATCAATAATCATATGAAAAAATGTTTTCAATCACTCTTGATTAGAGAAATGCAAATTAAAACAACTCTGAGATACCACCTCACACTTATCAAATTGACCAATATGACAGTAAAGTGATGAATTTGGAGAGGATGTGGCAAAATTGGGACACTAATGCATTTTGGTTGAATTTTGAACTGATCCAGTCATTTTGGAGGGCAATTTGGAACTTTATCCAAAGGGCTATAAGACCGCATATATCATTTGATCCTATAATACCACTACTCCATCCAGATGTCAAAGCAATTATTAAACAAAGGGGAAAGAACTTGTACAAAAATATTTATAGCTGCTCTTTTTGTGGTGGCAAAGAATTGGAAATTGAGGGGATGCCCTTCAACTGGGAAATGGCTAAACAAATTGCAGTATATGTTGGTTATGGAATACTATTTATTATAATATAAGAAATGATAAGCAGGGTGATTTCAGAAAAAAACTGGGATAAACAGAACTGGGAAAAACATTGTACACAGTAACAGCAATATTGTATTACGATCAAATGAAAAATTTAACTACTTCCAGACATTTCTGAAGGATTTTTGACAAAGAATGCTATCTACATCCAGAAAAAGAACTGCTGGAGTCAGATGAATGTTCAAATCATAGTATCTTCCACATTAGTTTTCCACGTGATTTTATTTTTGGGTTTTGCTTTTATATGAGTATTCTCTTACAACAATGATCAATATAGAAGAATGTTTTGCATGATAATACATGTATAATCCAGATCAAAATGTTTATCATCTCCAAAAGGAGAGCAGGAAGATAAGAATGGAGACAATTTTCATCTTACGAATTTGAGAAACATGTGGGAAATTGTTGTTACATTAATTAGGAAAATAAAATATCTTTTGATTAAAACAAATTCTGACAAGGTGTCACTTCACCAAGCTGTCAGAGGAGTCCAAAGCCCCATCACAAGGGCTAAAAACACCATGTAGAGAATTATGACAAAAAAATAGGAATTTATTTTTGTTGTGTAGTCATTCAGCCCTGTCTGATTCTTTATGACCTCAGAGGCTAGAGCGCATCAGGCCCTTCTATCCTCCACTATCTCCCAAAGTCTACCCAAATTCAGGATTGTTGCTTCCAAGACAGTATCTATCCTTCTAACTTCTACAATTCTCTTTTCCTTTTGCCATCAATATTTTCTCTAACAACAAAAGAAATAAGAATACTTAGTGTCTATTCATCCATTCAGTCATCCATCATTAAACTGAAAAATGTCACAGTTGTTTCCTTCAAAGATATTCTATTTTAGTATTATGGAAGCTGATAAGATAATAGGCAAACTATATTATAAATTAAAAGATACCAAGTAAATGGAGGAGGAATATGCAAAAAAAAATGCTTTAAGTTATCCAAGGGTGGATCATTTTTTAGCTGAGGGCTTAAAAGGAGTGACGAAAGAAATGAAAAATAAGCTGGATGTTGAATAAAAGAAAATGCTTCCAAAGATGGAGATTTTCAGAAGTTCATTTTGAGGGCAGAGATGTACAAGAAAAGATATTGTGATGGGAGGGGGCAGGAGATAATCAAGAAACAGAAAACTCTCAAGTTGTTTGATATTTGAACAATATAATGCAAAGTAAATATAGTATCTGAAATAGAATGAAATCTGATAATGAGGAAAGCCATGAATATCAGGATAAGGAGTTTGAAGTGTTTATACATACATTCACACACAAAAATAAATAATCACAAATGCTAACTCATCTGGATGAAACTGATAAAAATTTGACATTTTCTATAACTTGATTTCAGTGGGTTATGGCACTACATTTTTATGTTATTTTTCCTAAACTAAGGTCTACATATTAAACCTGGCCAGACAGTAGGGCTAGGATAGGATGAATTTAGAATAACATCAACTTCCCATGAGGAACCAAAATACTTTTAAAGTTTCTGGAAAGTTCATCAATGAAGTCATTTCTCAGGGACAGTGGATTTTTTCCATCCTTTTTGAAAGCATGGTTTTTATTCAGGAAATTTTGAATGTTGTTACCTCCTTGTTTAGTTAAGAAAAAGTTGGGCAGGGAATAGTCAGCTGGGGAACAAATATTTATTGAGCCTCCACCTGGGTCAGAGCACCAAGTGAGAGACTGATGGAAGTTCCTGCCCTTAAAGAGTTCATAGTGAAGAGGGCACAGTTCATAGAGGATATAGTGTAGACCAGACAAAGCAAATAGGGAAAAGACATAATAATACCAACAACATAAACACCAAGTTCCTGCCATTACAATAAACTTCATTTTTCCGTACTGAAATTTTGTTTTATTAAATATAAGCCTGAATACACTGACTTCCAGGTCTGTCCCTAGAGAGATTATTTGAGCAAAAGCTCCTCTGATTCTTGAGCTCAAAAAGAGAGGCTCTTTTTTTTCCTTTTTAACCCTTTCTTTCTGTCTTCTAAGGCAGAAGAACAGCTAAGAGATGGGCAACTGGGTTTAAGTGACTTGCCCAGGTTCACACAGCTAGGAAGTCTCAGAGGTCAGATTTTAACCCAGGTCATCTCATCTCCAGGTCTGGTGGTCTATCCTTGAGTGACCTAGCTGTCCCTTAAAGCAGAGGTTCTTAACCTGAGGTCCACTTAAAAATATATTTTGATAACCATATTTCAATTTAATTCATTTATTTTGTGACCTTTGTATGTTTTTTTAGGTATTTAAAAACATTCTTCTGAGAAGGAATCTATAGGTTACACCAAACTGCAGATGGGATATATGATGAAAAAGAGAACATTAACATTTCTGCTTCAAAGGCTTGTGTTGTGTAAAATTATTTACATGCAATATGCAACATCATTTGCTGAATATCACAGTAAACTCTCCAGGTATTTCTGAAACTCAAAAAGGAAAGGGTCTGTCACTAGGTCCTGGACTGAGCAACTATGGTCATTGGCAATTAAGCCCAGAACTTTGGAGGTTTATGCCTCATGCCTCCTCTGAACCAATGGTCCAGAAGCTTCTGTCTCTATATCTGACCACTCCACCTCTGCCTGTCAGCAACAAACCCTACTGACTTGAACAGTTCCTAATAGCAGCTTCCTGCCCTAACCCTTATTCTTCCTACCCTAAATTCACCAAAAGTTAGCCACTCGCCCTAACTTTCACCTCTCCTGAGTTCATCTGTCATCTTCTGCCTGCCTTATCCAGACATGCAGCCCAATTTTCTGTCCATTTTACTGATAAGAATATAATTTTTCTTTTCTTTATAATAAAATATCCTTATGATTCAAAAATTGAATTCATATAATTCCAAAAGTGCTATATTAAAATATGAATCCCATTGATGTATAGAAAAAATGCAATCAATGAGTCAGTCAACAAGCATTCAATTGTCTATTATGTGTCAGGCACTGTGCTAGACAATGGAGATATGAAGAAAGGCAAAAGGCAATTATTGAGCAACCTCGCTGCCCCTTAAAGCAGAGGTTCTTAACTTGAGGCTACATATGTATATGATAAATTAAAAATAACTAATAAAGAGACAGAACCAGCCTACTTAAAGAAGGTAGAATTTTGGCTTGAACTTGAAATTAATCTAGGAATATCAGGATGAAAAGATACAACAAAGAAAGTCTCCAAATGCAATAATATAAGAAAGTAACACTTCAGATAGAAAGAAGTAAAAGATGTTTAACAAACACATAGAATGTTTTGGAATTAGAAAAGAGCTTAGAGATTATTTAGTCCAACCCTCTAATTTTTGCAGATTTTTTTATTCATACTAGATTGGAGTTAATATATTCAATTCTTTCCTGTTCAATTTAATAAACATTTATTAAGCATCTGTGATGTACTAGACATTGTGCATATGTGAAATGGGAAAATAAAAAAGAAATAGTCCTTGCTTTAAAAAAACTTACGTTCTGGGGCAGCTGGGTAGCTCAGTGGAGTGAGAGTCAGGCCTAGAGACAGGAGGTCCTAGGTTCAAACCCGGCCTCAGCCACTTCCCAGCTGTGTGACCCTGGGCAAGTCACTTGACCCCCATTGCCCACCCTTACCAATCTTCCACCTATGAGACAATACACCGAAGTACAAGGGTTTAAAAAAAAAGATTAAAAAAAAAAAGAATTTAAAAAAAAAAAAAAACTTACGTTCTACTTGTGTTAATGTGACTTTCACATGAATAATTAAATAAAGAGCAGTTTGAATCACCTCAAACTCACCAGATTGACTAACATGACAGAAAAGGAAATTGATGAATATTGAGGCATGTGGAAAAATAGGGACACTGATGCACTGCTAGTGTAGATGTGAATCTAATCATTCTGGACAATGATTTGGACCTACACCCAAGGTACTATAAAATTGTACATATCCTTTGACCCAGCAATACCACTAAGAGACCAAAGAAAAATAAAAAGGAACCATATGTGGGGGAAAATATATATACATATGTATATATATAGTAGTTCTATTTGAGGTTGCAAAGAATTAGAAATTGAGGGAATGCCCGTACTGAGGAATGGCTAAAAAAGATTGTGATGTAAAAAATTATGTAAGAAATGTGATGTAAAAAATAATGAAAAGGTTTTCAGAAAAAACTATGAAGACTTACATGAACTGAAATGAAGTGAAGTGAGTAGAATCAAGAAAGCATAGTAAACAGTAATAGCAATATTTTAAAAATAATCAACCGGGGCAGCTGGGTAGCTCAGTGGATTGAGAGCCAGGCCTAGAGACGGGAGTTCCTAGGTTCAAATCCAGCCTCAGACACTTCCCAGCTGTGTGACCCTGGGCAAGTCACTTGACCCCCATTGCCTACCCTTACCACTCTTCCACCCATAAGTCAATACACAGAAGTTAAGGGTTTAAAAAAAAATAAAAATAATCAACCATGAAATACTTAGCAACTCATCAATATTATAGTACACAACAATTCCAAAAGACTCATGATGAAAAATGCCATGTACCTCCAGAGAAAACTGATTGACTCTGAGTGCATTAAGTCATATTTTTTAACTTTATTATTAATACTTTTTCATAATATAGCTAATGTTGCAATGTATTTTGTATGACTCTATATGTATAATGAGTATTTTATTTTTTGTCTTCACAATAGGTGAGAGAGATTGTGGAAGGAGAAAGAGACTTCAGAACTGAAAATAAAAATTAAAGAAAATAGTCATTTGAAGAGAGACAGCACTAATAATTGATGGAATTAGGAAAGACTTTCTGTAGAAGAAACTTGAGCTGAGTTTTGAAGAAAGAGATTTTAAGAGGCAGATAGGAGGAGAAAATGCATTCCAGCCATGGTGCACAGTCACTGTAAAGGACTGATGAAGGCAAGAGAGTTTAACAAGAATATCGATTCTGCATATGTAGGAAGGACATCAACAAGCATTTAATAAGTGCTTACTTTGTGCCAGGAAACGTGCTAAGGGAGCTAAAAAGGGGTGAGGGGGGCAAATCTGAAAAGTAAGAAGCAAAGCCAGAAGGCAAATGAAAGCAGGCTGGCCTGAGCCCTTCCTTAAACTGGAGGCCCCCAGAAGGACCTCACCAAAGAGAGAAAAGGGCCAGCATAATAAAACGGTATTCTAAGGTGAAGTTTTCAGAGGATAGATGTTCTAGGGGAAAGATGCCCCAGGAACTGAGGGAAGTTCCAGAATAAAACTTAACTGAGGTATAGTAGCAAAGTCAGAAAAGTCAGAAGCAAAGCTAGAAGGAGAAGAATGGAATGAATGGAAAATATTAAATAAATTTGGAAAATCAGATTGGAATCAGCTTATAAAAGACTTTAAAAGCCAATCTGAGGAATTCATATTTCATTCATAGGTAACAAGGAGCCACTAAAGATTTTTGAGTAGGGGAGGAATATTGTCAGATCTGAACCATAAGATTATTTTGATAACTATATGCAAGTAGATGAACCTAATTACTATAATTGGTTGCATTTTAAATTTATATTATTAAATTCATGTATTAAGTAGAAAAAATTATGTTATTCCATTTCTGTCCAAAGAAATTTTTTTCTATTTTTAAAAGTTTATGTTTTATATTGATACCTTTCACTTCTATATTATGTGTTCCTGACTATAGTTCCCTTTCCTACACAAGGGGGAATTTCTATACATAATATAATTTTACACTATATTACATATTGCTTATGCATACTATATCATATTACATAGATATAAATATATATGCAATTTATATAAAAAGGAAACATGGTTCAGTAAAACTGATCAATATATTTGTGGTATGTGATAGTATATAACCTTCCACATCCATAATATCCCACCATTACAATGAAGGAAGAGAGATACATTTTCTCAGCTTTTCCCCAGGGCCAAGTTTACTAACATTCAAAATTAGAAATAAGAAAAAAAATTTTTAAGATAAAAGTTCTGATAGTGAATTTTAAAAAGATTTTCAACATCCAGCAGTAACTACAAACCATTCATAATGGAAAGTTGGTCCTGTGAGGACATAGATGGCCTCACTGAGATTTTCCCCAACTCTTTTCCCAAGAGTTTTTTACTTTGGCTAAAGGTTTTCATAATCTATTAAATTCTTTCTACATGTCAAATAGTAACTCAGTCCTTGCAAAAGAAAACACAGGTTAAAGAAATTGCAACATTTTTTAGGTATATGTTAAATTCTGTCAAGTTCATTCATGTAGATTAATGAAGTTGTTGTCTTAAAACTGGTTCAAAATCACTGCTGCAATTCTAAATTCCACGTGCTTTTGTTAAAGCCTATTTTGCAATTCTTGTTCATTTATTACAACTTTCATATATTTCATATTCTAAAATTTTCAAAACTTATCCTAAACTTGTAACCATCTTATATTTTTTAAAGCTACAAAGGTGAAGAAGAGACTAAGTCTTGTTCTTTCTTTCCATGTTTTTACTAAAATCGAGATAATCACGAAGTGATCATTTCTTTTCGATTGTTGCCCTATTTGCCAATAAAGAGTAAAATTCTTTTAAGCCTAGGAAGTTAGCATATAATTGTCTTTTATTTTGAGTACATACAGTGTAGAGTTATTGAGGCTTCAGACATAGCAATTTCTTCATGTTTATGTTTAAAATTAAAAGCCCAAGAAGGCCATTTTCTATCAGGGATCCAGCTTTAGTCAAAATGTTTTCCACGTTATTTTTCTCATAATTAAATCTCAGACTCTTACTAAAGATAACAAATATCCATAATTTACAAAAAAGCCAAAATATTTAAGATTTCTATAACCCTTACATATATTATTTTGTTGGATTCTCATAACAACAGTGTGAGGTGGGTGCTATTATTATCCATACATTAGAAATGAAAAAATACAGGATCATATAGTAGGAAGTGTTGGAGGCAGGAACTGAAAATGGTTTTTCCTAATTCTTAGTCCAGCTTTGTCATCTAGCTGCCTAAAAATACAAGCCTAATTTATGAATATATTCATCTTTTCCCGTGTATTATTTATCTGCATAATTATATCTGCATAAAAAATTACATGACACTTTTAAGTTTTGGAAAGCAAGCCATTTTGCAGATGGGGAAATTGGGCCAGACAGAAATGAAAGGACTTGACCATGGTCACTCAGTTAGGAAGCAGTTGAGGATGTATTCTTTTTTTATTCCAGGAATATGTGTTACATATGTAGAGATATAGGATTTAATCTTATCTTTGCAATGAACAAGTAGGTTAGGTAGGTATATCTAGTCCCATTTTACTTATAGCTGGAAGGCACCAGATTCCATCTAGCCAAATCTTGTTTTGCAGCTTAGGAAACTGAGACTCACCACGATTAAATAATTTGCCCACAGTGCACACAAGTGGCAAAGCCCAGGGTTTGAACACAAGATGTCTGACTCTATAGCTAGAGCTCTTTCCACTCTATCATCTCATGACCTTGGAAACTGAGGTTCAAAGTAAAGAAACTTACTTTCCTGAGGTCACATAGCTAGTAAGAGGCACAGTTAGGATTTAGAACCCAAGAGACCAAAGAATTATCATATAAGCAATTGCTGGAAAAGAATATCCATAAACATACAGGATAAAAGATGTTTTAACAGGATGTGCCCAGACTAAAATCCAAAATAGTCTTCAGATAACAAAATAATGCAATAAATGAACATCATGGAGCTATTGCCCCAGAATCCTCATGTTTAACAATCCCAAAAATTCCATTAAACATAAAAAAGTCATCATCATTACATGTCCCAAAAACATTTCTTCTTGTCTAATCCTACTGGCCCCTTCCTCAGAAACTTCAAACCCAGATTATTATTATTATTATAATTATTGTCATGGTCATGGTCATGATCATGGTTATTATTTTTGCAATCCTGATCTAAAAGTCTATTGGGTATGGTACTCTCTCGTCATTGATGGAGTTGAATGACTTGTGTGAGAGGCAGGGTGAAGTTGGAGGGTGCTGGAGAAATCCAGCTTTCTTTGATCTTCTTTAGAAGCTTCAAGCTTCAAGTAATCTTCAAATTTTTAGTCACTTTAGATGCTTCTGGCTTCTACTTCAAAGAGAAAGCTATATGAGGCCAACCCCTCTATAGGATGCTGAAGGAAAAGGTTCTGAGAAGACAGGAAAGGAGCTGGAAGCTTCCATCATATACCTAACCCAAGCTTGTTACTTTAGAGACTGGGAGAATTTTCCAAATGGCCAAGATCAAGGAAACTTTCTTACTTAAGTTCAATAGCCTTGCTCCTAAAAGGACAACTCCTTCACTCTGTACTATATTCTATATTCACTCAGTATATTGTTTTATGTATTTTTATGATTTATATATGGATTTTCTTTTCTTTTTGCTATGTGTATTCATTGTGGGGATGGTGTTTGGTAAGGAGGAAAGATCTAGCCTTGTTTAAGAAGCTTTGGGTTCTCCTTTCCCCCCAAGAGTGACAAAGTGATCAGAAGTTGGATTGAACTTAATCGTATCTTCTAGATTAATAATATTTAAGGGAGTAGAAAGACAGAGAGGGTATTGATCCTAATTTTCTGCTTCCCTTTTTGGCAGGAATTAAAATGTCCCTGGAGAATAAGGGGGAAGTGGAGAAAGGGCTAGAGATAGCTATTCTGCCTCCATTAGAGCCCATGATTACAGTCCTTGCCACAGGTGGTCCTTACTAAATGCAGACCCTCTCTCCATACTAATAAAAATAGTTAAATTCACATACTACTTTTAGGATTTTCAAAGTGCTTTAAAATATCACCTCATTTTATCCTCATAACAACCCAGGGAATTAAGTACTATTATTATCACCATTTTATAGATGAAGAAACTGGGACAGACAGAAGTGACTTGCCCAGGGTCAGACAGATAATAAATGTCTGGGGTGGATTTGAACTCAGGTTTTCTTGACTCCAAACACAACTCTTTATCTACTGTACAACCTAGGTACTTCATTTTGTCACTATCAATCTATCAAAGTCGTTACAGTTACACTGCTTCCAATACAGATCTCTTCTTTCTATATTTTACTTGCTCCATCTGCTTTTCCCATCTTCTCTCTCTCTAGTGCATTTATATATCCTTTACAGCAGGGGTTCTTAATCTTTGGGGTGTAACAGATCTCTCTGGCAGTCTGCTGAAGTTAATGGACTTAAGAACCCTTGGCTATTGGTAAATCTGGGACTATGGTGTTGGCATTCAAATATGGTGGCTCCACCATCCTTGATGGTAAAAACAGTTCGCTGTAATAAATTTTGCAGATCTTTTCCATTCAAACAATGCCTACAGTGCCTCCTTTATAGAGTCATTGTTAATCTCAAATGATGTAATTTATATAATATATATATATTAGATGTTATTATTGTCATTGAAGTTTCCTATGTTATCATTAATGCCTGAGACTAATATAGTAAATGAAGGATGGAAAGGTCATTCAATCTATTGTTTATTTCATTGCTCGAATGCATGGAATATTGCATATAATTTTAATGCACTTTGAAAATGATCTGGGAATATTGGAAAGAATCCAGAGAAGTATGACAAAAATATCAAAACAGGTCATTAGGAATTGTGACAATTTAGAACTGGAACTGTTTTTTCCAGACAAAGTAAAAGTTGATTTATTACTCCCTCAAATATATAAAAAATTATGAGGGGATGGGGAGCTCTTCTCCTCATCTATAAAAGAATAAATTGGTCAGTGACCAAATAAGTATTTATCGACTACTATGTGCCAGAAATTGTGGTTAGAAGTATGCACATACATACCTACACACACATGCACACACAGAGTTCCTACTCCCTAAGAGCATTCTAAAGTGGAATACAATATGTAAATATCTAAATAAGTATATAGGTTGTGAGAGGAGTGTATAGGGTCCTTAGGGTGGACTAGCACCTCTAGTGTGAGGACCAGCATTCTGGGCTCAGTAGCACCACTTAACTGCCCAGAAAAGACTAGCGCCTCTGGTATGAGGGCTTGCTGAACTCCTTTCAGATCTGCTCATCATCCTTCTTTGGTGTCCATCTTTCACCCAACTCTCATCTGTGATTACAAGAAGCTGTTTTATGTGCAGCAGCCACCCTGATAAAAACCATCTCAGCAGACAAGCTAAACCAGGTTGAAGGTAACTGACCAACCCAAAAACCTTCAAGGATTTAGGGAAATGTTTACCCAAGCATGTGAAGACTTCCCCTGGTGGAATGGCAAATAAACAATTTATTCCAACAGCCATGAAGGCGGGTGAAGTAAGTCCTATGGAGTGCTTAAAGTTTGGTCAGATACTGAAGACTCAAAGGTCATTCACTGCCATCCCAAGCCACTGAAAGTCATCCTAATGTTTGCCAGTGGACCTGGACTACTCTAGAAGAGAAAGTGAGGCCAATAACTTTCTGCAGCTCCAACTCACTTAAATCCAATTCATGCACAAGCTAAGACGTGACCCCACAGTAAAGGATTAACAATAACAGATATTATGAAAAGGCAATCTGAATGAGCAAGGTATTAGCACTAGCAAAGCCAAGATAGATCGCCTGCCAAATGTGAGATTTAAACTGAGTCTTTAAGGATGCAAGGAAACCAAGAGGTAAAGGTGAGTGGGCAAATATAAAGAAATATGCTTGATTAGAGAAAATTTCAATTAAAGATAAAATACTTACTGATCATTAGTTAAAAACAAGAATGAACTATCAAAAGAGATTGTGGAATCTCTAACCTCTGAAAATGTTTAAGAGAATAACAGAACTTTAGACAACCACCTATCTGAAGTTGATGCTCATGACCTCTTAGGATCACTTCTAGCTAAATGATTCCTTGATTCACCTCCAATTAAAAAAAAAGAATTATGGAGATTTTGGTAAAATATTCAATACTGAAAGTGAAGCCATCCCCTGACTCTGCTAAAGTTCCTCATGGGTAGAACACATGAAAAGGGGGACTAGGGACTAAGTGAATATGGGTAAAGGGTTAAAGTTTAAAGAAGGGAAGACATTGAGAACAGATACACAGAAAAGCATAGAGTTCCAACATAAAGTAAGCCTAGCGGGGAGTTAGCTCTGGTGGTAAAGAGCTTAACTGCCTCTTAGCCCCCCATACTGATTTTTATTGGGGTAACAAAAGGAAAGCGGTTAGGGAGATTGATAACCAAAAGGTGGTCTGACAAATTAACATTATGAGGTAACAGTCATAAGATACAAGCACCAGATCCTAAGACAATAGGTATAGCTAAAACCCATATCTGGAGTTCATTTGACCTAAGGCATATAAGCTTGTCTGAAACCAATGTTAAATGATTGTTATTGGTAAAACAAAGAGATTGAGATAGCTGGTTAGTCTTCAGGAGTGTAACCTCAGGAATGGGCTATAATTTCTCAAGGTTACAGTCTAAATTTGAATTCAAGGGCATCAAAATTAGTCTAGTGAAATGAGCACATTGCTCATAAGAGCATTTCTGAGGACCTTTATAATATTTTCAAGATTTGTACATGCCCAGATTGCTACAGTAATTATTTATTATTTAGTATTTTTAAATGAACATTTAAATGAAGTCTTTACCTAGGAAGCTTACAGTAACTAAGGAAAAAAAGATGAAATCATTTTATACAAGAGTTTAAAAAAAGGGTTATGAGTTCTATTGTTGGATCAACTGTGTACTCATCTAGTCCAGTGATGATGAACCTTTTAGAGAAAGGAATGCCAGGCCATGTCCCCGTCCTACCCCCCCCCCCAGGACCAAGTGCTGTGCCACATATCCTACCCCACCCCATCCCCCTGCACTGAGTGCTGGGCACCCTCCCCTACCCCACACAGGAGAGAGAGAAAGCACCCCTATTGGGCTGCTGGGCAGAGGGGCTGGTGATGTGAGGAATATCCTCAGCAAATATAGGGAGTGAGAAGGGAGTGGCCTGAGTACACTGCTCCTCTCCAGCTCTGCCACCATGAGCCGCCCACCTTCCCCTCTGTGCTCTCCCATTGGGCTCCTGGGCAGAGGGGCACGGATGTGGAAAAATGTCATCAGCCAATATGGAAAGGGGAAGGTGAGCAACTCCACCTGAGTCTCTCTGCCTTTCTAGTAACAAACTGGTGGGGAGGAGGGAGACCGTGTGCCCAGAGAGTGCTTGGCATGTCATCTTCGGCACGTGTTGCATAGGTTCACCATCACCGATCTAACCCTATGAATTTTTATACTTATAATGTCAAAATAATAAAATTAAAGTAGGACTAGTGGAAATGATTAATGTGCCTTTAGAAAGTACATTTAGGGACCCTAAAAGAAATATAATATAAGATGTGACAAGCAGGTGAATTCTATGATTTATTCAAACGGCAATGAAGAAGGACTTGGTAGACATGATTGAGTTGCAGCATGTTATTAACAAGGGACTGCCTCGCTCAAGTGGTATAACATTTAACTAGAGTTAAACATGGCTCACTAATGAAGCAAGAATGAGGTTTGACAGATGAACAATCTTCATTTTCCATTGGCATCTATGTCGGGTCAAGAGATGAAGATGCCCAGTGGTAGTGGCCACCCTGTGGAGGATTTGAGGAAAGCCATAGAAGAGAATCACATAGAATGATATGTAGGAGGGTTGGAATCTACACTATTTGATACTTTAATTCGATCACAGATTTATTGAAGCAACCCAACATGGCAAGCTCTTTCAGGGCAAAAGCCATCTTCTTTCCCTCTGAAGTTATGATTAGATAAGAAGAGAAGAGTCTCTTTATTCCCCTCATTCACCATATTGTCCTGCAGAAGAACTATTTACCCAGTAAGAAACATTGAACCAATGTCCAAGAAGCCAAAGCAAAAAATCAGAGGGTCTTAATTAGTTGAAAGAATTAACAGTAGATTTTAGGAACTATGCTACAGAGAAGAATGAATCCAAAGAGCTCTGCTGGTTGACCTTTCTCGAAAAGATAATGTACCCAGGGGAAACAGTTTCATAATATCATAAGAAAAATAAGGCCTGCAGAGTCCAGCCGTGCCAGAGTGTCTGGGCTATATATGTTCCCTATGTGTACATCTCTCCACTAATTTTCTCTATATGTATCCCTATTCTTCCCACTGACCCTAAAAATTTGTTACTTTTTTTAATAATGCCACCTTAGTAAATAATTTTGATTTGAACAAATTATGTCTAGAGACTAACTATGAAATGTATGCATGCCCATAGTATCTTATGAGCCAAATTTCAGAGGTGTAAATACACAGAAGAAAAAGGTCTTCCGTTCTTCATATTTGTATCTTTCCCAGGATATAGCACAATGTCTGGTATATAATAGTTACCTTATTAATGTTTTTTCAAATAAATTAATGTAGCCAGGGATGCCGCCTATAGAGATGTTTCACAGTGTCAAAAAGAAGAAAACTAAGAAGTCTGAAGCCACTGAATTAAATTAATACCATATGACAAGTAAAGCAAACACAAATTAAGCATCAGAATAAAAAGCATTTTAAAGCATTTTAGACTTATAGCACTATACTATTTGCTATATAACTTGTATTAAGGACATATGATTCCTGTTCTCTTGGAGTTAAGAATTTAAAGGATAGTAAGACAGAAAATATACACATTAAAATAGCCGACAAATAAACAACTATAGTAACAGAATCTTCCAGGAGATTTAATATACTTAGCTGAGTGGTCAGGGAAGAGGAAAGCAACATCTGTTCTATAGCAGAAATTAATCAGTGTTGCCCCCAAAATCACTAATGGCAAGTGGAGTTGAGGTATGCTTCAAATACAAACTATTTTTCTACAATAATCATATCTGGAAATGTACCAGAACTGTACATTAGATACATTTTTGTTGTTTTCCAACTAATTTTAACTAATTTTGCTTGTTAAAGCAAGAATGGATATCCTTCAAATAGGTAACTCTGTGACTTTTCCCTTAGGATATAAATCTTTAGTCAAATATGTAAGTATTTCTCCCTCAGGACTGAGCAAAATTTCCAAAAGGAAATTCATTCTGTTGCTGAGAAAATAACATTGAAGATAAACATCTTCATTTTCACATGCGACATTTAAAAATTAAAATATTTGTCATTCTAGGATGTTCAAGATCATGTTCCCCTTTCCTCCCACTTTCAGAAGCTGCCTGTGCTTCTGTTTTCAACATAATGTGTGAAGCTCTTAGAAATAAATAAGGCAAATTAATATCTAAGATTAAAACAAACTAGTGCATAAATGGCATTCCATTAATAGAATACCCCCACCACCAAAAATCTAACAACAATTGGTTCCATCCCAAAAGATAGTAATGTATTGACTATTTTTGATGAAGTATCAAATATCTTCCAATTCCACAAAGGAATTAGAACAGATTTTCCCATGACAGTGATTTCTGCCTTGGGAAGCTTACCAGATCTGATTTTAAAACTAGAATAAGCCCTTGGGGAGGGAATATAAGGTTCATGTTAAAAAATTGAAGATCTTTAGCCTTAAGAAGAAAAGATGACCCAGTGGAGATTAGATAACTGCCTTTAAGTACTTGATGAGTCGACCTTTAGTTTTGTTGGCATTAGGGGGCAGAACCCACAGCAATAGGTAGAAGTAAAAAAGAGGCCAATTTAGAGTTGATGTCAGGAAAACTTTCCTATCGACATTACAGATGTTGAAAGGTAGAATGCATCACCTTCAAAGATGGTAGGTTTCCCCTCTGTGGAAGTCTGCAAGCTAAGGCTGATGAGTATGTTAGAGCAAGAATTTATTTTGTGTATGGATTAAACCAGATCAGTGGGTTCTTTAACCTGGGGTTGACAGACTTCTTAGGGGCCCACAGATAGATTTCAGGGTTTTTATGAACTTGGAAGGGGAAAAACATTCTGAATGGAATTTTAGCATTTCTTTACATTATGAACGTAGGCAATCAAGACAGAACAAAAGGTTAAGAATCCCTGCATTAGATGATTACTGGAGTCCTCTCCAACTTTCAAATTTTGTAATTCTATGAATACTTCATGATTTCTAAGGAAATATCATTTAAATATATTTTCAAATATCTTAATACTTCTAGCTAATAATAACTTTTCATCTGTGTGACTACTAAACACAAGACACAGCAGACTCCTAGGGAAAAGCAGTATCTAAACTATTCTGGAAATACAAAAATAATATTTAGCATGAAATCTCTATCATATGACACTTTTGGTAATCCCATAGAAGTCCCAAGATAGGAGTTCCTTTATATAGCCTATCTTTCATGACACAAAGTATTTATCATTAAGAGACAGAGAGAGACAAAGTAAGACAGAGATAGAGAAAAAATTCAGATATAAATCAATATCAAAGAATATCAATATCAAAGAAATTTCTCTGTTGCTTAACATTTGGGGACTTGAACCTACATCCCTTGAGACTGCATCAGAGATCAGCCACACTTATTGAAATTATTGAAAAAAAGGGTTTGGGTGTTGTTTTTTTCTTATACAACTTCTTAGTTCCTAAAACCTAGCCCCAATTGAAATATATTGGCATTGTCTTCCCAGAATTGTTCTTTTCACTAAAACTTTAACCTGAGACAATTATATTATCTTGTGTCCAGTATATATTCTCATCTGAAATGCTGTATATGATTCTAGTCGTTATGTCTCAGATCTGTAAAAGGGAGAAAGACAACTAAAATGAATAGCTTTGTTTGATATTTTTCGTGTAAGTCAGCCAATGTGATGATGTGAGGAGATAAAGATAATATTATCCCCATTTTAAACATGAGAAAACTGAGGCTTATTTGACCACTCACACAGGTAGCGATAAGACTTCTTCTGTTCCATGATTTGAATTCTAGTAGACCCTGACTATATCTCTCTAGTAGACCCTGACTATATCTCTCAGAGCTATTCAGAGTTTAAGTAAGAGCATAAATAAAAAAAAGTGTACAATAAAAATGCCACTTATGAAGTGACACTTCTATTATTAGGTTAGAAATAGAGGACATTCGAATAAATGAAGTTAGACTAAAATTATTAGGCCTCTTCTATTGGGAAAAGCAAAGACTGAAAAATATGTCCTTCATGATTCTAGAATAAAGGTTCTTATCCTTTAGACAGAGAAGGAACACAGAATATGTTCTTTGTTCTAGGAAGTTTATATTCCAGTTAAGAAAATGGAACCAAGTAGTGAATGATGTAAAACATTCTGTGCACAAGTGCAAGGGGGTATGGTTTAAACTATGTGTGCAACAGGGCATGTGAAAACTGGAAGACATTTATGGAAAGTAAATACTCAAATGCAGAAGACAAAGGTGTTCCAATTACATCAGCCAATATTTAAATATTCCTAGTCACTAACTACTTTTCATTTATAGATCTATACGTCATAATTCATAGGATTTAGAGCCAGAATTGGACTTTAAGGGTCAACTAGTTCAACTTTCAGATATTTGTAGATGAGGAAACTGAGGCCCAGAGAAATTGTGTGATTTGTCTAAATTCTCATAAGCAGCAAGTAGTAGAATCCATATCTGAACTTAAGCCTCTGACTCCCAATGCAAAGCTCCATCCACCAAACCATGCCATGGAAAGCCATTTAACAACCAAATAAATCCTTTTTATTTATATAGCACTTTATAGTGTCTAAAGGGCAGTTAGGAGGTATAGTAGCTAGATTACAGGACTTGGAGTCAGAAAGACCTGAGTTCAGTCAGTCTGGTCTCAGACACTTACTCGGTGTGTGACCCTGGGTTAGTCACTCAATCCTACTTGTCTCACTCTTCTCATAGAGAGAAGGAAATGACAGACCATGCCAGTACCTTGGCCAAGAGAACCCCCAAATGAGGTCAGGAAGAGGCGGACAAGACTGAAAAGACTGAACAACTTGGAGTTTAGAAAGCTCATGTGAATATACATGTTATCTCATTTGATCTCTATAACAGTACAGTTATCTAGAGAAGGGATATAATATTATCCACATATAGTAGATGAGGAAACTGACAGTTAAATGACTTAACTATGATTAAAATTGAGGACAAAAAGAACAAAGCAGGATCTGGGGTGGATGCGAGCAGAAAAGGCTTTACTGAGGAAGCAGTACATTTTAAAGCTTTAAATGAAGTTTTATATAAACAAGAGGTTTCCAGGACCCAGATTATGAGCCATTAATTTCAAACAAGGCACTGAGCCTTTAAGGGAGATAAGGATTCTCAGAGGCAGAGATGAAGAAGGCATTCCAGGCACAAAGGATGACTTGTATGAATGTGAAGTGGTGGGAGAAAGCATGTCAACTTTGGGTAACAGATAGTGGACGACAATTTGGCTGGAACATAGAGACTGGGAAGGAAAAAATTACAAAATAAGGCTGGAAAGGTAGGCTCAATATTGAGCCACAAACTTTACTAGTTCATTCTACTTCTAATGAGGCACAGTTTCTGAATAGCTAGTAAAAGCTACCCCTCAAAATAAAAGGTCAGTAGAGATAAAAATTGGCATGCCAGAGGCATGGAGATTTTGTTTCCTTTATAGTTTCATTTCTCTGTCCTCTGTAATCTTCCCGAGGTCCAGATTTTTATTTCCCTCTTCCAGAAAAATCCCTACTTTAAACTGATGAATCATATAAACAGAGACTTAGAAACCTCTTGTTTATTACAAGTTGCATTTAAATAGGATTTGTACCATGGTCTGTCCATTTTGTCAAGTTGTCAACATGAACATACAATTCGTCAATGTAATAACTGTCCAGTGAGTGTATTTCCTCAATTACATAATCCCATGGAGTAGCCACATCTTTGATTCAGCATCTCTTATATTTCCAGCAATGGGTGAACACTGCAAAAAAAAAAAAAAAGGCATATTTAGGCTTAATAAGAGAAAAAATTCCTTAGAGCAGAAGTGCAAAGTGGGCTCCCTAGAGAGGGAGAACTGTTCCTTTCACTTGATATCTTCTAGCAATAGGAGGAATTTTGTTTTTTGAGCATGACATTGAGGGGATTCTTGTTCAAATACAGTCTAGACTAGTTTCTGAAACCTCTTTGAAGTATGAAACCAAGTAATTGTATGATTGGAAATTCAGTTCAGGCTGGGAAAGAGAAAGACAGAGAGAGAGAGCGAGAGAGACAGAGACACAGAGAAAAATGCCCTCCTTCCTCAATTCTGCTTTGCAGAATCTCCCTTGGAGGTTCAACTCATGTACCACCTCCTCAGTGAAGACTTCTTTGATTCTGCCCTCCGCCAGCACCTGCATCATGAATCTTCTCTCCATCTTAAATTCAATCTTAGTCAAGCCAATTAACCTCTCATTTTCTTATCTGGCAAATGTAGTTAGTAGTAGAATTCCTGTTTATTTAACTGAATTCTTATGGAAATTAAATTAAATAATGCATATATCATCGTGTGCTTTGTCAGTTGTTAAGTGCCCCTAAGAGTAGATGGAGATGATGTCTAGAATGAAACACAGGCAACACGGCTGGAAAATTTTCTGCAATGTACCTTCACAAGTTTTCTACATGGTGAAACTGGCTCAAGGACAGGAGAGATCATCTAGTGTCATATTAAGGTTAAATTGTATAGCTTGGCACAGAGCACAATAAATTATAGCCAAGCAACTTTTTAGTTTTTTAGTTATTTCTTAAACTGTCTGGTGCTATATCTGCCAAATCAACACTCTGGGGCTGTACTAAAAAGCTGAAATAGCACACTTAAGTTTGAAAGTATAGATTTATTTTTTTATTCATAGTTTTTTAGTTGCCAGACATAGTGTTGAAAATCACTTCTGTGTAGCATGAAAAGAAAGGACAAGAAGATCTAACTTACAGTGAATGGAAAATGTTAGGAAAGAAAGGGCTGGACAATGCTATGAGTCAGTGCACAATTATCTGCAGGGATATGGAGGCCGGTCCCCTCATTAAAGTGTGGGTTGAAGCATTGCTTTATTTTCCAAGAATTTCCATGGGAGGCACTTGGAGGGGGAAACAAGAGATGGTCATACTTGACTACAGCTAGAAAAAAAAAGTCTACATTAAGAAGGATAAAATTTTGGCAGAATTTGAAGATATGGACTCCACTTTTCAGTGAAATCAATTTTGATTTCTAGCACTGTCTTGAAAATAAGCAGTACCTTTCAGTCTTTTAAGAATCTCTTAAAAGAGCAGAATGTAGATCTTTTTAAAAAATATGTAGCTTTTTTGTAAGGGGAAGGAAATAAGCATTTTTATACTATCTACTATAAGCCAAGTACTGTACTAATAAGCACTTCAGCAAATATTATCTAATATGAAATTCCTATTTTTATTTATTTTCAAATCATAAATCTGGGGTTTTATCTGTAATTACAAAAATATGAGTAGTTCTAACAAAGGGGGAAAATGTTCTAGGAAAAAAAAACACATTTTCAAATTAAGAATTATTAGATTTGGATGAAATTGCCATCCAGTGATACTTTCAAATAACCCAGAGCTAGTCAATGGCAGAATAAACAGAGTAAGGATTTTAACTAAGAGCTAAGCATCCATATCCCAGAAATCCTTGCCACCTGGCAGACATTTGATAGCTTTTATATTATCTTTCAGAATCCAGCTATGCATTGACTTTTAGAACTAGAAGAAACATTAGAGCATCTGTAGAACTCCAACCTGTTTATTTTGCAGATAAAGAAAATAAGACAGAGAAAAATCTCAAAGTGACTCCCCAAAGCTCACACAGTGAATTGTAAGACACAAAGGGTCTGGGTGTTTTTAAATGGACTTTCTCACTTCTAATTTACCATTGGTGAGTCCTAATTGGGCACTCCTTTAGAGTCTTACAAAATTTAAATATTCCAGGATCATACATCATTCTCTCCCTGAAACAAATGAAGGGAATGGCTTCTCCTCTTTCACCTAGATGCCCCCCCCCAAAAAAACAGGATGAATGGGGAGAGAGAGGCCTGATTACCTCCACCACAAAATGAGTCTCTACACCAAATAAGAAATGCTATTATGGTCAGGCACTGCCACTGGCCATCCAGGTAGTATAGAAGAGAAGATGTGCCAATATAAATTTAGTGGCAAAACCCACTTCTAAAATGTAAGGGAAGTCAGTTCCTCTAGCTGTAGAAGATCTCTGTGTAATCTCCAGGTCTGAGAACCATAGAAGAAAAAGGAGGTTTTAGAAGCTGGAGGCACTCCAACTTGAAAGACATTTTTGAGTTGTAAAAGCTGTCTGTCAAAACAGAGACACCTGGTGCCATCTGCTGGAAGTCGTGGGAAATAGCATGGAACAGGGCTGCAGAGAAAGCCCTGCCAGTCACCATCATCCAGGAGCTGTGGGAAGCAGGAAGCATACTGAAGCAGCAGCTGATGGCATCGAATGGGAATAGCGGGAAGTGAAATTACAGGAAAGAAACCACAATGAGCAGATAAATAAAGAGATGTCAAACATGTGGCTGACCTGTAATACACTTGACGGCTATCAAAACCCGGTTAAAATGTAGTTGGAAAATATTTTTTAAAATAAATAAAAAACAATAAACATAGATAATGTTAATGTGTAGTTTTTTTAAGTTAATATGCAGCCCCTAGGGGGCCTTATGTATGAATTAGGGATTTCCATTTCTCTTTAAATTTGGCACCATCGATATAGAGGAACTGTGGGAAGAAAGTACAATAAAATACCAAAAACACCATCAAATGCTCATTCCTAGTAAATGAAACCCTACCAAAGGCAGAATGAAGGGATGAAGCCTATTAAACCCCTGGGTAAATGCTACTTATTGATGGGAATTTTTATTTCTATAGATTGTATTATTATATTTTTTTAACTTTGCAATAACCCTGATAATGCCTTAAGCTTTGTGAGGCTATGTGCTTGTAAGGGGAATTATAAATAACACTCTAAAAAGCAGGACTGTTATATACTGAATTTTGCTCAGATCTTTTAGACAAAGAGAATAAGTCAAGAGAAATGAACTATACTCAAGCCTTTCAAGTCAAGAGGAAGCCTCTGACAATCACTTATAGGAATTAAACCACTTATTAGAATTATATGAGTTTACTGTTAACATTGTCCAACATAAGGAGCTTTCCTTTATAAGATGATAAAAAATTGAAATTTTAGATATGATTGGGAGCACAGTACATGGTTTATATTATGATTTGTTTGAAAGTCAGTCATTCAATAAATAGTTATTAAAAAACCTACTGTGTGCCAGAAATTGTGCTAACACTAGGGCCAAAAAGAAGTGTAAAACACACTCCTGGGGGGCAACTGGGTAGCTCAGTGGATTAAGAGTCAGGCCTAGAGACTAGAGGTCCTAGGTTCAAATCCAGCCTCAGACACTTCCCAGTTGTGTGACCTTGGGCAAGTCACTTGACCCCCATTGCCTACCCTTACCACTCTTCCACCAAGGAGCAATACACAGAAGTTAAGGGTTTTAAGAAAAATACTCCTTGTTTTCTGGGAGCTCACAATTTAGTGAAAGAAACAACAGAGAGATAATTATGTTGGAAATAACTACATTCAGGACAAATTATAAATAATCAATGAAAGGAAGGCACCAAAATTAAAAAGGATTGAGAAAAGCTTCTATTGGAACTTGAGACTTGGAAGAAGCCAGGAAAGCTAGGAAAAAGGGCTGATGGAGGAAGAGCTTTCCATGCATGAAGGATAGTCAATGAAAATATCCTAATATCCTTAGCTGAGAAAAGGAATGTTTTGTTCAATGAAAAGCAAGATCATTGTCTCTGTATCAAAAAGTGCACAGAGGGGTGTAATATATAAGAAAATAGGAAAAAAGAGGAAAGGTGGGTTAGGAAGGATTTTGAATACCAAACAAAAAATTATATTTTTTATTCTAGAGGTAATAGGGAGCCATTGGAGCTTACTGGGCAGAAGGAGTGTTGACACAATCAACCCATACTTAAGGAAGATCAGTTTGAGAGCTGAATGGATGGCCTGAAGTAGGGAGAGACTTGTGGCAGGTCCACCAATAGGAACCTGTTGAAGTAGTTCAAGCATGAGGTGATGAGCACCTGCTCCAGGGTATTAGTAGTATCTGAGAAAAGAAATGAGTAAATACAAGAAATGTTACAAAAGTAGATTAAATAGGCTTTGATGACAGATTGGATATGAGGGACAACAGAGTAAAGAGTAGAGTATGACATCTAGATTGCAAACCTGAGGGACTAAGACTATGTTGGTGTCCTAAACAGTAATAGAGAAGTTACAAAGAGAAGAGGATTTGGGGGGAAAGAGTATTATTTCAGTTTTGGAAATATTGCTTTTTAAATGTCCATAGAATATACAATTTGAGATGCCTTATAGGTAGTTGGAAATGTGAGCCTGGAAATCAGCAGAAATGCTAGGGCTAGACAAAAGGATTTGAGAATTAGTTGCATAGAGATTATTGTTGAATCCATAAGAGCTGATAAAATTATCAAATGAAATAGTTATAGGGGAACCAAAAAAGAAGCCCCATGACAGAGCTTTGTGGTGCACCCACAGTTAGTGGTATGACCTGGATAGAGATGCAGCAAAGGAGGCTAAGAATGGGAAATTGGATGAGTAGGAGGAGAAACAGGAGAGAGAAGTGTCATGATCACCTAGAGAAAGTATCAATGAGAAGAGCAAGATCAACTGTGTCAAAGGCTGTACAGAAAGATTAAGGATGAAGACTTGCAAACTGTCATTAAATTTGGCAATTAAGAGTTCCTTGGTAACTGAAAAGCAAATTAAATTGAACAATGAGGTTAGAAGCTAGGAAGTAGTGAGTTAAGAAAAATGAGAGAAGAGGAAATGGAAATATCTATCATAGATGGCCTGCTCCAGAAAGTTTAGGTACAAAAGTTTAGGAGAGATAAGAGATAATAATTAGGAGGGATCAGTGGGTCAAATGAAGAAATTTTGAGGAGATGGAAAATGTGGACATGTGTGTAGGCAGTAGGGATGATGAGCCAGAAGACAGGGAAAGATTGAAGATAAGTGAGAGACTAGGGATGAGAGAGAGGACAGTCTGATGGAGAAAATGGAATAGGATGCAGAGGAATCACTTATGCATATAAAGGAGTGAGCCTGGGCAAGAAATAAGGCCACCTTTTCATATAAGATGGGTCAGGAAGGAGATAATGGCAGAAGGTATCTGGCTTTCATGAGATAATAACAGGAAGAGGGAGCTCTTGTCAAATGAACTCAATTTATTCAATAAAATATGAAACAAGATTCTCAGCTAATGGAATGAAGTTGGGGTGCCATAGGAAGTTTGATGATAGATAAAAAAGTTTGAAAGAGCAAATGTGATGAGAGGGATTGTAAGTTAATTAGGGAGGTGTAAAAAGATGACTCTAGAGCAATGAAGGTCCAGTTGAGTTTATGTAAAATAAATTTTTAATAGATCTAGTCAGCATGGTTTTATCATTCTCTCCACCTTCATTCAGCAGTATGTGTGCAGAAGCAAAGGCAGTGATTAATGGAATGATCTAAGGCTAAGACTTGGCAGAAAGAATTCTGGGCTGGGAATCAGAGGATTTTTCAAGTCCTTCTGCCACTATAGAACTACATAACAATTATCAAATAACTTAACCATCTTCGGTCTCGTTTTCTCATTTTCTTTCAAAATGAGGTGATTTGATTAGATGAGTAATGGCAAACCTACAGTACGAGTGCCAAAAATGACACACAGAGAACACTGGGGACACTTGGTCACCCTCCCTAACCTCCTTCCCCCCAGAGTTTGCTACTAGAAAGGCAGAAGGATTCGGGTGGATAACTGACCTATAACATTTTACCATTTTACATTTTACTGTTTCATTATTTTATTTTACTTCTACCTCAAAGCCCTGTAGTGACTGGTAAGAGATGAAACAGCAGGTGGGAATATACTGGGAGCTGTAGTCACAACTCTGTAGAGGGCACAGAGTTGTCTTCTCTTTGGAAGCAGAAGTGGGTTTCAGCATCCCCCTGAGTGTCTAAGAAGCTTTTTTAAGGACCCTACTGCTGCCTTCCTGGTATGATGAAAGGGCTAGAAAAGATGTCCTAAAAGTTGTCTGCTTCATCTAAGTTAGCCCTGAACTGCCTACTTCACCACATGGAGATCATAGCTAAAACACAAAAAAAAACATACAAAAACTTTGGTGAAGGCAATTCCACTCTCCACTGGTACATGGAATGTGTTCATGCTTATGGACAACAAGAAATCCAGTAGACTTGAAAGATGAATAGCTCTTGCTGCATGGTTTTCAGGAAATTCAATGATTATTAAACCAGTTGTTTTAAAATATCAGATATCTAACATTTTCATCTATTTTTAAAATCTTTGGATTTTTGTCCTAATGTCTCTTGATATCTCCTGGAGTCAGTCATTTCTGTGTGATATATTTTGGTTTTTGAGAATTATATATCTTGGGTAGGGTTTACAACTTTCTTTTCTCAGCTATTTTTTCTCCTTTAAATTCTTTCCCCCAGTGTTAAGTGACTTGTCCAGAGTTACGCAGTTAGTAAGTGTCTGAGGCCAGATTTAACCTCAGGTCTTCCTCACTCCAGACCCAATGCTCTACTCATACCTAGCTGCCATATATAAACATATATACGTATATCTTATTCTGTACCCTAAATTTATTACCTCTCAATAATGGTTAACATGTTTCATTTATCAGTCCTCTAAAATTAGGAAAAGCCATTGTATTGACCTTAGTTTTCAAGGTTATTTGATTTTATTATGTAAGAAATTCTAGTCCTGCTCATTTCATTCTTTATTAGTTTATTAAAGTCTCCAAAATTATTCATTTTATAAGATTATTTTTTTAATTTCTTCTAATTTTATTTACTCTATATCAGTTCATATAATTGTTTCCATGGCTTTTAAAATCATCTATTTCTTCATTTTCTTACAGAACAATAATATTCCATCACATTAATATGCCACAACTTATTCAGGCTTTCTTCAATTGATGGACATCCCTTTAATTTCCAATCTTTCACTACAATAGAAAGAACTAATGTAAATATTTTAGTATATAAAGGAACTTTCCCCTTTTCTTTGATTTTTTTGGGTATAATCCTAGCAGTGGTATAATTGGGTCAAAGGGCATGCACTGTTTATCAATGGAATCATAGGACAATAGATTTTGTCATATCCTTCATAGTTGCAATGGTAATTACTTTGAGCATTTTCCTTTGGTTCTATACTGCTTTCAAAGCCTTCTTTGATGAAAGGTAAGCAAAGAGAATTCCATTATCCTTTAAAAAACTCAGTGATACAATCACCCACTGTCCTATCTTGGCAAGAGGAGATGTATTAAAGGCGCAGTCTTGCATGATGCAAGAACCAACAAGCTATTTGGATACGGTTGTCTGAAATATCCTACAGTTGAATTTAATAGATAATTTGAAGACCTAAAAAAGGTAAATGTAAGGTGTGGGTATGTGGTAACCTGTCAAAAGGGCATGCAAAGACATAATGTACTCCTTAATTAAGGCAGAAAGGACCAGGATCCCATCCTTGGCATTGTGTAGGTTTCCTATTTTACACAGTACAGGCTCATTCCCACAATGACTGACCATAGAGTGTAGACTATAAAGTGCCCAAACTGCAACCCTCACATTGCATGTGAACCACCCCTGGAAGTGCTCCCATTGGGCTGCTGGGCAGAGGGGCAGTCAATATGAGAAATGCTCTCAGGTATGTGAGGAGAGAGAGAAGGGAGCAGCCTCCTTCACCACGTGTGCCATAGTTTTGCCAATACGGCTCTACAGGATAGTAGGCTAGTAGTGAGTCCTCCTCATCTTCATAAAAAAAAATAGAAAAAGTCAACTTGAAACATCAATCATCATTCTAAATGCCTTCTAGGGCATCAGACAAGGCTGTATATTAATTCAATTCAATAAAAATTTATTAAGTGCCAACTATGTGCCAAGCACTATATAAGGCACCCAGGATAAAAATTGAAAAATCCCCATATCCTCAAATAGTTTCCAATCTAATGGGATATTAAAAAGGAAACATGAATAGCTCTGAGACAAAATAGATGTATTCATCTCAATAGTAGGCCTTTAGCTCAACTATTTTGTGAAATAAAATACAGACAATAAATGAACATAGCTTTAATTGGAACCTAGCAGTTCTAAAAAAAATACCACATCATCTTTTTTGTGAACTGGTCACTGTGACTGAGCATGAAATATGATCTCAAAGGAATTTGGAGGAGCTTCCTAGGAAGAAATGAATTCATGTGTAATAGTCCTGGAAATTAAAATTGCAGTGAAAACAGAGCCATTTCCAAAGGATATCATATTGTTCAAGTTAGCCTCTTGAAAATATGGCTTAAAGCTTTTATTCCTGGGATCCTTCTAGTGTGAAAAAAAATTATGAATCAGGGCACTCTCACTACAATTGACTTGGAAGAATAAATAAAGAACCAATCTCAGAGTTAAGATTTGGGTTCGAGACCTGCCTCTGCAACATATTGGCTGTTTGATCCTGGGCAAATCTTCTGAGCATTCTGGGCAGTTTATTGAAGAATAAGAGAAAGTTCTAATCTGCACATGAGACTCGGTGTCATATTGTAGAAAGAGACCACGCTAAGTAGTTAAAGGACTGTGTTCAAATTTCTTCAGATTCTTATTACTTGTAAGACCTTGAGAAAGTTATTCCATTGCTTTGGCCTTCATTTTCTGACTATGTACATTGAAGAGGTTGAGTCAAATAGCCTCTAAAGTCCCTTCAGTTTCTAAATCTATGACGCAAATAATTATTTAAAATGAGAACAGGGCTAAATGCCCTAACAATGTTATAGAGAGAAGACAAGCATGAATTAAAAATACTACATTTTTTAAGTGATTCTAGGATAAAAGAGAATAGAATCCTTTGTCTAGCTCAGTGGTTCCCAAACTTTTTTGGCCTACCACCCCCTTTCCAGAAAAAATATTACTTAGCCCCCTCGAAATTAAATTTTTTTAAGATTTTAATAGCAATTAATAGAAAAGATAAATGCACCTGTGGCCTTCACCACCTTCCTGGATCGCTGCAGCACCAACAGGGGGCGGTAGCGTCCACTTTGGGAATCACTGACTAGCTGATGGAGTCCTCCACCACTTGGTCCCAGCCTGTTGTTTCAGCTTCATGAAATATTATTCCCTTCCTCATTCTGTGATTAAAAACAAACCAGCTCTCTCTGTTTTTCACATCATATTCTCTCTCTAGTCTTTTATGCTTTTGCCCTGACCATTCCTCATGCCTGCAGGGCACCTCCTCCTTAACTCTGCCTCAAAGTGTCTCTCTCTTCCCCCAGGATACAGGTCAAGCACCATATACTGTGGAAATCCTTTGGTGGTCATGCCTTCTCTCCCAAACTACCTTGTACTTAACTATTCTGTATATATTTGCATTTATTCACTTGATGTATTCCATTGTATATATTTATATGTGAACTTGTCACTCCCACACCTTGAGAGTAAGGATCATTTTATTCTTTGTACTTTAATCTTCAGGACCTTGTATTGCTCCTAACAAATAACAGGAACTTAATAAATATTTATTGGTTGATCTGTCAGTTTTCTCTGATTGGGAATTCTAAGAAAACACTTTATTTCTAAATTCCTAATGGCTTCTTTTATTCAACCAGAGAAACCTTCTGATGTCCAGATCTTCTCCCTTGGCATGAAGTTTTTATTTCTGAAGTAAAATATACCTACATGAGAAAAAATGAGTCACAAATATATAATTTACCTATAATTTTGCAGGAATCCATGCAGTGTTGAGACACTGTGTTGGAAGGGAAAGGGCATTGGGTTTATAGTCAGAAGATCAGGGGTTTGAATTCTGGCTCTGATACTTTATAGCTCTCTCTGTTGCCTTGGAGAAGTCACTTCACTTTTCTTGACTTTGGTTTCTTCATGAGTAAAGTGAGGAAATAAGACCAGATGACCTTGGAGGTTCATTCCAGTCCTAATCCTGGATTTATTCCCTGGGTTAATTCCCAGGTGACAGATGGAAGGTGGAAGAGTTTAGCCACTCAGTGTTGTAGGAGATGAAGGAAGTTTTATTGCAGAAAAATCCATATTTAGAGCAATTATATTTTAAAAAGCAGGATTATTGGGAAGCTTCTAACTGAGCAAACTGTGATAAAAAATAAATAGCTCAATTCTAGAAATACATTTTGCTCTAGGGTAGAAGCAGTGGTTGTGAGCAATGAATACTTAATAATTCCTGGTTGGTTAGTCATTGAATTCATTCAGTTCTATGAAAAATAATGCTTCTTTTGATGCTGTTCAGTGCTTGTGAATGGGGTAGTTGATGGAGCTATTCAGATGGGGACTTTCTGAAATTTCTGGGTGGTATTTCAAGCTAATAGGAGGTTGATACTCTTAAAGTTTAACCCATATATTTGTTTCATCAGTGTTTCTGACATTAAAGTTACTTCTATTTTAAACTATTTTCATCATCAGGCCATATTTACCGAATGCCTGAGAGGGGCAGCATGGCATAGTAGGTCGATAGATTGCTGGATAGGAAGATTTAGTTTCCAATCCTACATGTGACAATAGTTTGTGTGTCCATGGACAATTCACTTAAGCTTTCTGCCATAGTTTCCTCATCTCCAAATGGCTATAATATATGTAGCACTTATTTCAGAGTGCTGTTATAAAGTCTCAATGAAATAATGTATTTAATGAAGTTAAAAGTGCTAAAGTGCCATATAAATGCCAGTTATTGTTTTTAAACCCTTACCTTCCACCTTAGAATCAGTACTATGTATTGGTTCCAAGGAAGAAGAGTGGTAAGAGCTAGGCAGTGGGGGTTAAATGACTTGCTCAGGGCCATACAACTAAGAAGTTTCCGAGGTCAGAGTTGAACCCAGGTCCTCCTTCCTCTGGGCTTGGCTCTCAATCCACTCAGCTACCCAGCTGCCCCCTAAATTCCAGTTATTATAATATGCCTGGATGCTACAAAGTTGTTGTTGTTCAGTCATTTCAATTGGGTCTAACTCTTCATTTGGGGTTTTCTTGGCAAAGATACTGGAATGGTTTACCATTTCCTTCTCCAAATCATTTTATAGATGATGAAACTGCAGCAAATAGCTGGTAAGTGTCTGAAGTGAGATTTGAACTTGCAAAGATAAGTCTTTCTGACTCCAGGCCTAGAGCTTTTTCTCCTGTACCACTTAACTGACCACTATAACAGTTATAGGACAAGGGAAAAGAAGATATTGTCTTGACCTTTGAGAACCTAAAAAACAAATGCAGTGGGGTCGAACAAAAAGATATATGATAATATGTGCCTATGGAAAATAGAAACAGATTTTTTTTAATAATTTAAGTTACTTAGCCTCAAAGTGGCTACACAGGTCTTTGCAAAGCTTTAAACAATGAAAAGAATAAGAAAAATTCAATTCAACAAGCATTTATTATGTATTTACTACTTTCAAAACACCATTTTGTGGCAAAAAATGAAATAGCTTATTTTTCTCTTTAGGTACTTGTCCAAGTACTTTATTCACTCATGCAGACTTTTGCTATTTATCTGTTAATTCTGTAAGAATACATACAAATGTATATATAACTTAAAGTCAAATTGTTCTTAATATATGTTTGAATTAGAAACTTAGTACTTTGCCTTTTGAATAAAAATGAATTATTAAAGCTTGAAATAGAAACCACTTTAGAAATAATCCAGTCCAGTGATAGCGAACCTTTTAGAGATTTGTGCCATGCCCCACCCCCCCCAGAAAGCCAGGACCCGCTCCCCCTTACCCCACATAGAGAAGGGAGGAAATGCTCCCATTGGGCTGCTGGGCAGAGGGGAAGGTGAAATGAGGAATGTCCTCACAGAATATACAGAGGGGGAGGGAAGTGACCCTGCTCTGCTCCCCTCTACCTCTGCCACCTGTGAGCTGCCCACATTATCCCCTGTGATCTCCTATTGGCTGCTGGGCAGAGGGGCAGGGGAGAGGGGGAGTGGAGCAGCTCTGCTCAAGTCCCTCTGTCTTTCTAGTAATGAACTCTTGGCCAGGGGGAGAAGTGCACATGCCCACAGAGCTCTCTATGTGCCATCTTTGACACCCATGTAATAGGTTCGCCATCATTGCCTTAGATCAAGTAATACCCTTGTTGGGTCTGTTTTCCAAGGAGTTCAGAGAAAAAGGAAAAAGAGCTCATATGTTCCAAAATATTTATAGAAGTTCTTTTTGTGGTGGCAAAGAACTGGAAATTGAGGGAGTTGCCTCATTGGGTGTATGAATTAAATATCAAGGGGACCTCAATTCCAGAAAGACTTACCACATTAGGTAGACACCACTGAGTCATGTGATTAGGACTGCCAACATGGCAGTGCAGTTCTTGACCAGTGGAAGTCTCCATGGGTGACTGGATGACTTGACTGACTCTAGGATGGGGACTAAATTAAACCCTGGCCAATTAGAAACTTGGATCAGGAGGGATTAGATGAGGTTTTAAAAGCCAGTGAGTGGGGAAAAGTGGGTAGCTCTTTGTGGGACCCAAGTTTTCCTCAGGGTCTCTGAGCAGTCTCTGATTTTATCTGGCCCACCACTACTCATGGCTGCTTGCCACTCTGGTCCTTGCCACTGCTGGCAATCCAGGAACTGAAGAAACACAGAATGATATGGAGAATTTTTGCAGTTAATTATACCCACCAGATGATATTTCCTTCTCCCTTTCTGGCTCTTTCTGTCTTGCTTTTCTTCCTGGGCCGAAGCTGCTTTTCTCTTTCTCCTGGGCCAACACTGCTGGCCTTATCTTATCAGGCTCTTGGTCCTGAAGGCTGTGAGCTTGGGGATGGGGAGTCAAACAGGTTAGGCACAGCTTGGAGACTTTTAATTAGACTGCTCTGCTTTTTCTCTTTCACTTTTACTATTAAATAACTATAATTCAATATACGGTCTCCAAGATTAATTTTAATCATTACATGGGGAATAGCTAAACAAATTGTGGTATATGATTGTGATGGAATACTACTACACTACAAGAAATGATGAACAGGATAATTTTTTTTTGAAAACTTAGAAAGATGCTTTGGAACTTCACAAGATAATAAACTGCAAAATGAGTAGAACCAAGAGAACATCATACACTTCTACACATTTAATTATTTTTTAATCCTCACCTTCTGTCTTAGAATCGATACTGTATATTGGTTCCAAGGCAGAAGAGTGGTAAGGGCTAGAAAATGGAGGTGAAATGACTTGCCCAAGGTTACACAGCTAGAAAGTGTCTGAGGTCAAATTTGAAGCCAGGACCTCCCATCTCTAGACCTAGCTCTCAATTTCCTGAGCCACTTAGCTGCTCCCTAAACTTAATTCTTGAAGAATAAATTGTGAATGTTACCTCCAAGAGAGTGAACTAGAAGATGGAAACATGAAAGATATTTTGCATGAACATGTCTCCCAGATGATGCCTTCTGTGACACAGGAAGGTAAGGAAGGGCTGGAACATTTGTGGATAAATTCTACTGATAATAATAATAAAAAGAGGGGATAAAAGAAAGAGTCAAAGAAGATTTAGAAATTTTGAGTCAGAATGAAGGAAGAATGAGAGCACCATTATAAAAATGAAGATATTAGAAAGGGGAATCATTTTGCGAAGATAAGGGGAAGATGAATTTTGAACATAATGAGTTTGGGTAACAGTGGAGCATCAAGGAAAAAAATAAACTGTAGGCAGTTGAAGCTGCCACAGATCAGAGGTAGTGACATGCAGGTCATGTCTACAGTAAATAATGGTTAAAACCTGTCTGCAAGAAATAGGAAAAGCACATATTTACTAAACAGAATATGAAAAGAGAGCATCATTTTATTGTTTTCCAGTTAAACTACATATTATTGCATAATGATCCAAATCTCCAAAGGGAAATATTCATTATTTGAATATTAGAGTTTCCTTAAAATTTCAAGAAGCCAACATTTAAGTATGAAGTTTCAATGAAAGCAATTATATGCTTCTTACTAAACTTCAACCTTAAAAATATTCTTATTTATTTTGGGAAACTTGGGATTTCACTGATTTAGAGAACTTTCTTAGAGAAAACTTTACTCATCTCTTCCTGCCATAAAACCAAGACATGTTAGAAGCAAGATTTTTAATTGAGTTCTTCCTGACTCTAGGGTTGGAATTCCATTCATTAGACCTACAGTATTTCTCATATATACAATAGAATTCTTTAATCAAGGATTTCTTAAAAATTCATTATATTTAAAACCAGTAGGCCACTGCTATTTGGCATTATACAAATTATAATCACATTTACATTACTTACTTATTCAAATTTCCTCCTTTTACCAGATATGTCAAGGCTAAAGCAGAGAATAGGAGATAAAAGTACTCAGTAGCATTATTCCAAGAGTATGAACATGGTAGTGCCTGCATTCCTAGAAATCACCTTGTATTGTTCTGGTTTTACTTTTCTGTGTTCATATTTCACACACACCCCCATAGAATGTGAATGCCTTGAGGGCAGGACCTTCTTTATATTTTATCTTTAAACTCTAGTGTCTTTGAGTACATAGTAAGCACTTAATAAATGCATGTCAAGGGAATTAGCAGAGAAATAAGCTCCAGGAGGCTGCATGGCTCCAGCAGCTATCAGACTTTCAAAGTACACCACAAGTATTTAAATGTAATAGATGATATTAAAAAAACCACTATAACTAAAGTTTTTGGGATATCTATATTTAACATAATATGGGATATCTCTTATTTAACATTTTCATCATTCCTTTGTCAATAGCACAGTAGTTGATATACAGATAGCACTCAGATTGTTGAATGAATGAATCTAAGAGTATGAATTAAGAACTCCGGTGCTGATTCTCTGTTTGTTATTTTCCCTTTTTACTGGGGAAACAAAGGCACCTTGAAGTTCATTTCCTCAAATAAACTCATATAGCATCAGTCCTAAATTTCCTGACTGCCCTTTCAAGACAGTACTTCTGTTTATCCTAAAATGGCCATCCCACTGGCTCTTGCTCCCTGTTTAAATCTGAACTCTCCTTTTAGAGACTAAGACTCATCGTAACTTCTCCAAGAAATTTCCCCTATTTACACTCCAGTGATTTCTCAATTCATTGAGATGATAATGATCTGTACCATCTTGAATTCTTGGGTGAAGGGAAAGCAGGGTTCAGATGTGATTTCATTCATGCAAAGAACTCCCTCTATCCGTTCAGATGAGCATATGGCTTATAAATTTGGATAATTGTCTAGGAAATTGGAGTTGAGTGACTTCCCGAGGATTATATAGCCAGCATGTGTCAGAGATAAGAACAAAATCCAGGTTTTCTGGAATACAAGGCCAGTTCTCCTTCCACTATATCAGGTTTTCTATCATAAAAGAATGTAGCAATTGATCTTACATATGTATATGTATTTATATATTTGCTTTATATTTACTGGTATCTATATCTACTGGTATTTCTAGATCTACTGGTGATGTATTAGTCATATTTGTTGAATGAATAAGTGATTGAATATGAGTCAAATTTTCCTAACTAAATAGTAAGCCTCATGAAGTCAGGGGTTACATATTATATTTCTCTTATGGATAGAGCACCAAGCTGGGACTCAGGAGAACAAATTCAAAGTGATCTCAGATGCTGACTGTGAGACCCTTGATTAGTCACTTTATCTACTTCAGCCTTTTCAACCATAAAATGGAGCTAATAATAGCACCTACCTGCCAGCATTATTATGAGGATCAAATGAGATGATTGTAAAATACTTAGCACAATGCCTTGCACATAGTAAATGTTACATAAATGTTAGCTATCCTCATGATCATCATACTATGCCATCCCTTCTCAGCAACATCTAGCACACTGCTGTCGAGACCTGCTCAACAAATTACTCGTGAGTTAATGAACCAGAATGAGAGAAATGATTCTGGGATAACAAGAGGATCAAGCAAAACAGACAGACAGAATTCTCTTGCTGATCAGTGACAAAGTTTAATGATTTAGGGTACACATTTTAGGGAAAATGATGTAGGCTAAGAGATTAGATAAACCTTTTGCAGTGACAATGGTTAGCAATAATTTATAAGATAGAGACAATGGATTTAGATTACCTCAGTGGTTCTAAACAGAGTTTTCTATAGGTGATAATTCAATATGTCAACGTCTAACTCACTGGCTAATTCATGCACCAGTAATTTCTTGGAAGAACATACAGTATTTGTGAAGGGTAAAAGTTTGTTTTTCTCATGCTGAGGAGCAGGCTACATGTTTGGCAATTCCTATACTATGATTGTGATTTTACTGGAGCCTACTCTCATTACTAGGGGGCTACACATCACTATTGTAGGCTATTTATTAATTTACAAAATTGGTTCTGCATAAACATCATTTATATTCTCAGAGATATTACTTATTTCTACAAGGCCCATGTCTCAAGTGTGAAATAACATTTGACAAATTATAGCTATTCTTGACATTAAGATTATAAGACTGATATCTCTTCACTCAGATAAAGAAACTAAACTAGACAAGCATTAATAAATATACTCTATGATGCACAAAAAGTCCTTACAAAACCAGAAAGAGATTTCATAGGACTTAAATTATCCTTATGCATTGCCAAAGTAAGCTCTTGCCCACTGTAGCTGGACTTTTGAAATCCCTAAGTGCAGGCTCTCTTGTGTCTCTTGCATTGACATTTATAGCTCTTACAGGATTTGTTCAACCCATTCTCTGACATGAGCGATAACAGTTAAAAAATGTAAAAACTTGAAAAAATATGAATTATATTGGCTTTTTGTATCATTATTTATGACTTTTGTACATTTAATTTATTTGAGAAATCTAAAAATTTTATTGGTATAGAGTACTCACTTTGGAAAAAAAATCTTCTAGGGTCAGATGGCTGGTACAAATTATAAATGGAACTTGAATCCAGCTCTCCCTGACTCCAAGGCCAGTTTTCCATTCACTAGGTCATGCTGATACATATAGATAAGGAACTGAGGCAAACAGAGTGACTTGTTGACATTGCCAGTAAATATCTGAGGCCAGATTTAAACTCATAAAGATGAGTCTTCCTGATTCCAAGGTCAGCACTCTATCCAATGTGTCACCTAGCTACCCAAATGCATAAAATAGGTAAGACTAAAAAAAAGAGTACTCAATAGGGATCACATTGTATTGGAATACAGTTTTCAAAAAAATTTTTTTATTTAAAGTTCATGGGCCCCAACTGAAAAATTCTATATAACACACACATGCTCACACACACACACACACACAGACACACACACACACACAGAGTTTTCTTATATTATTCCCCATTCTTTCAAAATTCTATAGTATACTCCACTATGTTCTTCCTTTAATAAGTAAATCCAGGGGCAGCTAGGTAACAGAGTGGTAGAGTATCAGTCCTAGAATCAAGAGAATCTGAACTTAAATCTAGCCTCAGATCTGGCACTTCCTAGTAGTGTGATTCTGGGCAAGTCACTTAACCCCAAATGCCTAACCCTTATCCCTTGTTATGTAGAGATGGCTGTGTCTTGAAGGTTACTGGCCCTGACATAATTATCTGCTTCTCCAAAATATCTGTTATTTATTAACATAACACCCTTAGAATAGATACAATATCTATCATTTCCATCTAAGTATCACTTCTAAGACAGAAAGTAAGGATTTTAAAAATAACAATAATAAATGAATAAATAATTTTATAACTATTAAAAACATTGGAGTAGGAATCATTAGCCCTGGATACACTCAATGCTTTAATACTCACTAGTCTTGAGCAAGATATTTAACCCTTTAGAATACTAGTTTCTTCATCTGTAGAGATGGGCTGATATTTTGCCCTGTCTAGTTCATACTTTTGTTATAAGGATTAAACTAGACCATGAATATAAAAGCACGTTGGAAGTTGGATTGCACTATGCAAATGAAGAATGGTATTTTTAAGGATATGCATATTAAGTGTCAGGCTATTTATCATAATTCAAATAAATTTATTTATCACCTTTCAAATCCCTGGGACTACCTGATGTGAAAAATAAATTACACATTATTTTTTTTCCCTTTGGGCATCCCAGATTCCAAATCAGAAGCCTTAACTGCTTTGGAGCCTTAAAAAAGAAAGAGTGCTTTCAAGACTTTTAAGTTTTACTATTCATCATTTCAGCAGTATGGAGGCAACACAAGGCACCAGAGCCCAAAATAGACCTTGTGTGCCCATCTCTTTGGAAAGTAGTGCCACATGTTTTACAGTAGGATATCTTTTAAATGAAACCACATTGGAAAAACCTTAAATGAATATACCATCCATAAAGTAGGTACAGGGAAATCCTAGCAAAATTTATTACTTTTAGTCAGTCTCTGTGAAACTGCCTGATTTTTAGATAAAACGATTACACTTATATGATGAAAAATCAATTTGGATTGGATATAACTACTAACTTTTGCCAAAGGAAAACAAGCTTCCTTTGGCCCCTAGATCTGAATTGGTTTTGTGTTTTTACTTATTTTTCATATTCTCAGGCCCTTTGGCTAAAAAAGGTGCTTCTTAGGCACTCAATAAACATTTGTTGACTAGAACTGAAGAGTTGGATGGAATTACATCTGTTTTTTTCACTTCTCCCCATGGCACCATCTAAACTAGAAAACCATCATGTATCCCTTAAAAACCCGTCAGATAACTGTGGGAGTTAATGTATGAAGAAAAAAAACTTCTTGGAAGCATTTGGGAAACATCTGTGGTTCTAGCATAAAGTAGAGACTGTCTCAGTGATAATAGAAAAAAATAGATTGCTTATAAACACAGGTGTCTGGAGCTCTCGGGATGGCTGGGGTTTCTTAGGAAAGCCATATGTTTTGGCTCTCTGCACTGCTTAGGGGATATTGCTGCACACCGGGCATCTTTCAGAAATGTCGATTTCAAATGCTGATTCACCACAACATTTAAAAATGGAAGGGGCCTTAGGGATCATATAATTCAACTTCCTTATTTTACAGATAAGGAAATTGAGGATCAGAAAGTCAAAGTGATTTTCCCAAAGTCACAGCAATATCCAAACTTAAGTATACAGATTTGCAACTTAATGAATAAGACATCAAAGTATTTACAAAAGGACAAAGGAATCTTTTTTTTTTAACATCTGATAGGAACTATAGAAATTTCATAACACAAGAACTACAAGAATGTCTTTTGGTGATTAACTATCCAAGACTAGGTTATTCTTAAAGTTTCTAGGAGATAAAATGATTAAGGTGCTTCATTGGGGAACCCTTGACTACTTGTCTCCATGCCATTTGTTTCCATTTGTCATGTAAGAAAAAAGGGGAGAAGACTTTAATCATGTCAAAACAAATACCACAGAATCAAGATCTAGCATTCATCATGCTTCTCTAGAGCAATGGACTATCATTTCCTATAAAAGTCCTTTGAGAGGAAATCAGAAAAAAGTGGATCACTTTTTCTAACCCAAGTTATTATTTGCATATAAATTACACTTGGGTTCCATGAGCCAATCTCAAAAACAAAACAAAACAAAAAAGGATTTTCTACCACATAATAGGCTCTGATCTGAAATTGCTATCCATTATTCTTTATTATTCATAAGACTAGGTCAGCAAGGTGGCAGAGTAAATAAAGTACCAGCCTTAGAATTAAGAAGACTGGGGCAGCTGGGTAGCTCAGTGGAGTGAGAGTCAGGCCTAGAGACAGGAGGTCCTAGGTTCAAACCCGGCCTCAGCCACTTCCCAGCTGTGTGACCCTGGGTAAGTCACTTGACCCCCATTGCCCACCCTTACCACTCTTCCACCTATGAGACAATGCACCGAAGTACAAGGGTTAAAAAAAAAATTAGGAAGACATAAGTTCAAATCTGGCCTCAAATACTTATTATATGTGTGATGGGTAGTCACTTAACCCTATTTGCTTCAGTTTCCTCATCTCTAAAATAAGCTGGAGAAGGAAATAGCAAACCAATTCAGTATCTTTGCCAAGAAAACCCCAAATGTAGTCAAGGATTGGACATGAAGGAAAATGACCGAACAATAAAATTCACAAGGTTAATTGAGCTATTCTCTTTAACAGCCATTGGTACCTTTTCAAATTACTCTAAGCTCACAGACTAAGCTCATAGAGAATTTTAGGAGTTGAATAGATCCTAAATATCATCTAGTCTACCATATCCCCCAACTATAGTTACTACTGATTACTTCTAGCTTTGAATACATTGATGGAACTCTAAAGGCTCTTGGGAAGAAAAAAGAGAGGATGTTATCAGGTGATATGGAATATACTCAAGATTAAAGGGAATTGAGACATTTGTAAAATAGAAGAGAAGAAATTGAACCTATTTTCATGTTGAAAAATGTCACAGCTAATAAGCATTTCTCATATATAATTTTATAGAGTAGAGTATAATGAATAGGTTAGTTGAAGATGTAGGTATAAGTTCTCCCTCTGACACATATTGCTTATATGACTATTTAATTTGCTTAATCTGTTGGGGCACCAGGCAACATTCTAAGTCTATAAGTGCCAAGTTATTGAGAAGTCAACAAGAATTAATTTAATATCTAATATGTGGTAGGTATTTTACTAAGGGCTATAGTCAACTCTTATTAGTAGAGGAAGACTCCTTAATATAATTTTTTCCATTTTGACAAAATCATAGTTAAGATCCACAAATAAAACAGTTCATACTCTGAGGCTCTGTGAGCTCTTTCACATAGTTTCTATCTATACCTGAACCCAGTTGCCCCCTGTTCTTCATTTTAAAAGCAGATAAGAACATGTTAAATTTTCCTCTTAAATAAATAGACCCAAATTAAATTACTTTTTACTAATTGAACAAGGAGAATTACTCAACTTTTAGTGTAGACACTGAAAAAAAGACCCATTGGTCCATTTGTCTTTCCTTGGTATTTCATATAATGAAATGTTATTTCTTATAAATTAAGAGGTGGGCAGCTGGGTGGCTCAGTGGATTGAGAGCCAGGCCTAGAGATGGGAGGTCCTAGGTTCAAATCTGGCCTCAGACACTTCCTAGTTGTGTGACCCTGGGCAAGTTACTTAAGCCTCTTTGCCTAGCCCTTACCATTCTTCTGCCTTGGAACCAATACACAGTATTGACTCTTAGACAGAAAGTAAGGGTTTTTAAAAAAAGAAATTAAGAACTTTGATGTAATAATGTCCATGTTAGCATGCAAATAATTCAGAGATGAATTAAACTATTAAGGGATTTGCTTTCATGTATAAAATATATTTTGTTAGTAGACTGCCCAACTTATCCTGAATTAAACCAGGTAAAACACAGGTTCAAAGCTCAAGAAAATTTAGAGGCTGCCTATTCCAACCACTACACTTTCAAGATAAGGAAACTCAGACCTGGAGTAGGATTTGTCCATGATTCTAGAGAGAGTAAATGGCGGAGTATGTACTTGAGACTCTGAAACTGACTTCAAACCAAGCATTTTTCTCCTTGCACTATTTATTCAACCTTAGACTTTTAGACTCTTACCATTAAATAGCAAAACTCCTTTATTAGGGAATTAATATCTCAATTACCTTATCTTTTACATCATTGGTGGGTTGCAATCTGGAAAGAATATCAATGCTGAAAAGACCAAAGATCTATTGAAATCTTGAGGTATTGAACTTACCGAGCTTTCCTTTGTACCTAGTATGATTTTAGTATGATCTCATTTTAAATGTCACTAGATTTACATTCTCATATGAGCTGTATTTCTTTGTTCAAATGATAAAGAATGCCACTTTATTAAAAATTGCCATCAAAAGCTAGCTTAAATGTAGGTAAACAGCTCCACAGTCTGGTCTCTCTGCTTGCATATTCTGGGAAACAAATACCATAAGAAATTTCATTTGTTCATCAAGCTAACAGAAAATATGTCTGTTCCAGAAGAAACAACAAAATCAACAATGATTAACAAACTAGAGAGATTATTTCTCTATTGAGAGAGATAAGAAAAGACACTAGAGAATATGCAAAAGGAATTTCAAGAAAAATGGCTTTTTGTAGATACTTCTCTGCTTCCTGGCCATAAAAAAACTGTCCTTGGGACAGTAATGAGCCCATGCTACCATTCACACAATCAGTCATTCATGTTTTGAATGTGTCAACTAGCATATTGTAGTGACCCTTGGATCTCCTTTAATTTACCCCGTCATTGGCACTTGACTAGATTTGGAACAAAGGCTCTCATCCCATCCATCCAATTTATGATAAAACTTCCCATTTCTTTGAACCTTAAAGCTAGAAATAAGTGAAATTATTCATTTAATTCCTGTCATTTGCTAATCTCAATCAAATGCTTATGTGTTTATTGAAGCATCTAGTTGGAACACTAAATCTGACATTTCTTTGTTTTCATCACTGAAAAACATGTCATGCTGAGATTCAACCTCAGTCATGAAATTTTTGGCACATGCTAACTTAATATGTGAATTCTCCCTTGAAAGGCTGGTGAAACCCTTCTAGACAATATTTTATGAAAAGAACAGAGAATAGGCACACCTCACCTAACATTATGAAGTGATTGTAATAAAACAGAATGTTTAGCCAATAAAACATTCTGGGGGACTGTTATGTCTACAAAACAGTGAACTACAATGTCACAGTAGGATTTCATTGCATTTTGATGGTATTTGGTGAAAATATGTATTGGTGATTATTGATACGGTTGTGACAATGGCAATGGTCTAAACGACTTTACACAGGTTATGACTATAGTGTAACTTCTTCAAAGTCACAATAAAAAACTTTGCAAAGAGTTGTTAAATTGCCATCTTTTCCCAGAACTTAAAGGAAGCATCACCTTAGAACCATCACCGTTGAATACTCCTGTGTAGAAAAGCTTTGTACCATATTCTAAGAAAGCCCAGTGAGCCTTTTTGTTCCCAATAAGTTGAGAAATCTTAGCAATGCAATTTCAACCTAAGATGGATAGTAAAGAAACTATAAAAAGGTGTCTTTCTCTTGATGTGTTTAAACGTGTAAGATCCCATATCCTATTACTCTGGATCACTGGTGGTCTCCCTGACCTTGCATAACTTTGCTACCAGCTTTCTCTTTGGCTGAGTGCCTTAGGATGAGTCTTCTCCAAGAGATCTCTTTAGCTCCCCTCTTCAGGTAATCTCTCAAAGTATTTTTTCCCTTTCAATTTATTTCAGCCTTTCACCATGCCCTTAATAATCTCAATATTTCCATTGATCCAATATCCCATCAGTATGGGCACTCCTTCTAATGTGGGGGCCAAGAGTAGGTTCTTGCCCAAAGAATTAGTGACTCAGACAGTCTCCATGCCAAGGGAACAAGCTTTATTGAGAGAGAGGAAGATGGTGGAATGGCCCTGGTGATGGAGTGGCCATAGTAATAGAGTGGTTTGGTGATGAAAAGGCCCTGCAATGAAAAGGCTTGGTATTAGAAAAACTCTGAGGGGTTTTCAGGAATACTTTTTTAAGTTGATTAGTTACTAAGGAAGGGGTCATTTGTTTGCAGAGTTGTTGCCCTGTTGTTTCCAAAGAACTGATGTCATTTTACCCATGATCCACATTTGTCTGTGTGGCTTTACCCAAGATTCACTCTGTTTGCCTACTGGGGGAGTGTTAAGCACTTCAGGACCACTTTCAGTCAAATTTGCTCTTTTCTACACAGGTTCTAAAGAAGGCTGTGAATGTGGAAATTGAGCATCATTTGAACTTTATCCTGTGTGACTAGGATTCTGAACCCCCTTAATCAAGATTTAGATTATGTGATGTGAGGAGTTTTCTCATAATCATAAATCTAAGCAACCCATATGTCTCATCTACAGAAACAGCAAAGTCATCTGCAACCTGGCAACATCAGAGACTAAAATGTCTCTTCTCCCATGCATCCTTGAAGTATGCCTTCGTTACTTGAGTAACTCTACATTTGTGACCTTAATATGTGTCCACTTTCTGCTGATGCTGTGTATTTGTGGGAGAATGAACAAGAGGTTTATAAGGGAGAGGTTCTATTTATTTTTAGGTTTTTCAGTAATTATAAAAATGGGGAAATAGCAAGGCTTATAAGCACTAATGTTTAGATCTGAAGACACAGAGATTACCTTAAATCTGGGTCAGTAATCTCCTAGTAAATACAACTTACATTCATTAATTTTTGAGATGAAGATGCTCAATTTTTCCACCTGGATTATTAGGCTGGTTTATTTTGTTTTGTTTATTTTCAAATACATTTTTTAAGGTTTTAATTTTCTATCTATTTCAGAACTGTCTTTACATACATACATAAATTTTTAAACATACACATATATACTACCATGGAAACAATCACCAAGGAGCAGGGATTGGAATTTAAAATTAGGAATAATCAGGAAAACTAAAAGTTAATATTATATCAAAATAAGGATCACTCTTTCTTCAAATATTCTTGATAACCTTTTAAACTCTGATTCTAATATAGTGTGCTAGTTGCAATCAGTTTCTCCCTCACTTAGTCAAAAATAAGAAAGGGTTCCATCACTTCTTTCAAGTATCATCAGTTGGTAAAAACTTTTATGCAAAAAACTCTGTGAACCTTCTGGAAGAATAGTCAATTATGCAAGTATCACATTGTACAAATATTCCTGACATGTCCATGTGAGAGAGTTGTGGTCCTTTCTCATCAACCCCCCAAAACTATGGTGCTGTGTTATAATATAATGTCATTGTCATTGCTGTTGTTTAATCATTTTCAGTTATGTCTGACTCTATTTGAGATGTTCTTGGCAAAGATGCTAGAGCGATTTGCCATTTCCTTCTGTAATTCATTTTATAAATGAGGGAACTGAGGCAAACAAGTTTAAGTGAGTTACTCATGTAGTAAGTGTCTGAACTAGATTTGAATCTTCCTGATTTTAGGCCCAGCACTCTATCTCCTGGTCTGCCTAGCTACCTATGTCTATGGAATAACAAATATTCCATAGAAAACTTATCCAATGTAATGAAGACTTTCCTCTAGCCCTTTTGACTTTATTCCTTGGGTTTCGATTATATCTTTCCCTTTTCAAAAACTAGAGAAATCCTTAATAGCTGAATGATAACATAATAATGGAATCTGTATACCCTTCTCCAAACTGCAAAGTCAAGCTGGATATGACCTAGGTCACACTGTTCTTTTAACCTTTCATTTTATTTTATTTTTATTTTTCAATTAATGAGGATTTTTCCTCTCCCAATATAAAATCTGATGGAAAAGGTTTTCACCTCCCAATATTAAAAAAAACAAACTTTTGTTATATATAAACACAGTCAAGTATAACATATTTTATCATTGTCCTTATCCAAAAATATGTGTGTTGATCTCCTTGAGTAGGAGCGTTAGGTAGCTTGTACCAGGATTGGTTGTCTAGAGTCAAGAGTATTGATATCTTTCAAAATAGTCTTTATAATTTTTTATACAAATGATTCTCCTTGTTCTGTTTATTTCCCTTTGTACTGGTTCACTCAAGTCCTCTCAGATTTCTCTGAAACTGTCTACTAGGGCATATCATAGAGTACAGTAGAATTATATTACATTTCTACATTCTTCACTGTCATTATCTCCTTGTAGGAGAACCCATGGTTTTATGTGTCCACTTTAGCTTTAAAATTAACATCTTTGTCAGCAATCAACTCATTCATGGTACAACCTGTATTCGCATTGATATCTACAATTTTCTCCATGTTGCTCAGCTCCAAAAGCTGAAAGTGATTCTCTTTTCAATAGGTGAATATACCCTTTCATAAATGGATCACAATAGCTATGGAGCCTAACTCTAGGAAAGAGAATAGCCTTCTCACTTATGTAATCCAATGTTACAAAGAAAAATATATTGATCATATAGATGCTCATTTATAGATTGTGCTAAAAACGGGTTAATTGCTGGTGCAGACTTTGGTAAAGCCAAAACAAAGATCCAGAACCACTGGTTCACCTCAAATACTACTGAGACCTAATAAGCAACATAGTTTTTTAAACCTTTTAAATAAGAATTTTCCCCAATTACATGTAATAATTTTTAAATACATTTTTACAAATTTTGAATTCTGAGTCACATCCCTCCTTCCGGTTTCCCCTCCCTAAAACAGCAAGCAATCTCATATTGGTTATACATGTGTAATAATGTAAAATATATTTCCATATTAACCATTTTGTGATAGAAAACTTAAACAAAAAAGTGAAAAATATGCTTTGGTCTTGTGAAAGGGAATTTCTTTATCTTAATTTAATCAAGTACTTTGGAGTACTCTGCACTTTTACCTCAATCAGTCAGGAACTTATGAATTCTTTTCATAAGATTTCACACCCTCAGAAACTCAGTTAGGAACTTATGAATCCTTTTGATAAGAGTTTACACCCTCAGAGGACAGGATGTGGATCCCACAGACACTGCCCCCTGGGAAACACGAGGCAATTCAGAAGCTGTGATTGGTTCATGTGAAGTGGGAGGGAGACATGAAGATACATGGAAAAGGGACTATAAAAGGTGAGGCCCAGGAGAATATTGATTCATTTGATTCCTTGGCTCTTTCAACAAGGAGACTCTCCTGGGTAAGAAGGATTCTTCATGATTCTGTGCTGGAGGCTTTCTGGGTAGAAGACTAGAACTGAAGGAAGAGGCTTACACTGGTGAGACCCATTTTGAAGAGATTATCAAACTTCCATGTGGAGATTGGGACCTGAGGAAGTTTTTGTCAAAGTTGAACTGAATTTCTTCCAATCGGCAATTATAGTGTTTTTAGCTAGGATATATTATCTAGGAAATATTTTCTACTTCCCTCTTACATTTCTCTCTTTTAATGTATTCATATTGTATTAAATTAAGAGCTACTAACAGATTTTTTTGACTTAAGAAGTTGATTATTTTTATAAGCAGCAACCACAACTTTTTTTTAAAATTCTTATCTTTGTCAAACATAATTTTAAATATTACAGCCTGAATTCAGACTCTATCTTTCTTTAGAGTTAGTTCTTTCTTTAGAGGTAGATGACATCTTTCATCATAAATTCTTTGGTAATTTCTCAAATCATCATATTGCTGAGAATAGCAAAGTCATTCGTACTTGTTCATTATGCAGTATTGCTGCTACTATGTACAATGTCCTCTTGGTCCTGCTCACTTCATTCTGTATCAGTTCATACAAGTCTTTCCATGTTTTTCTTATTCCTACTTATCATTTATTGTAGCACAATAGTAATCCATCACAATTGTATATGATGTCTTGTTTAGACATTCCCCAGTTGATAAGTATGCCCTTAATTTCCAATTCTTCCATCAAAGAAAGAACTGCTATATTCTCGAACAGATAGTTTCTTTGCCCTTTCTTTTTAATCTTTTGGTTATAGAACTAGTAGTGGAATTAACTGGATCAAAGGGTATGCATGGTTTTATAGCCCTTTGGGCATAGTTCCAAATTGCCCTCCATAATAGTCAAATCACTTCGTAATTCCATCAACAGTGAATTAGTGTCCCAATTCTTATCCTTTTCAACATTTATCATTTCCCTTTTCTGTTTTATTAGCCAATCTGATAGGTATGCAGTGGTGCCTCAGAGTTGTTTAAATTTGCATTTTTCTAATTAATTGTGGTTTAGAATATTTTTTCATGTAACTATAGATAGCTTTGATTTCTTCATCTGAAATTGACTGTTCATTGCAAAGAATTGTACTTATAAATTTGATTTACTTCTCCATTTATTTGAGAAATGGGGCCTATATCAGAGAAACTTGCTATAAAAACATCTCCCTTGCTTTCTGCTTTCCTTATAATCTTGATTGCATTGGTTTTGTATGCATAACATTTTTTAAGTAAATATAATCAAAACTGCCCATTTTGCATCTTACAATGTTCTTTGTATCTTGTTTGATCCTAAATTCTTATCATTGTTCAGTTATTTCAGTCATGTCTGACTCTTTGTTATTACATTTAGAGTTTTCTTGGCAAAGATACCAGAGTAATTTGTCATTTCCTTCTCTAGCTCATTTTACAAGTGAGGAACTGAGGCAAACAGAGTTAAATGAGTTGCCCACAATCCAATAGCTAGTAAATGTTTGAGGCTAGATTTGAACTCCTGGAGATAAGTCTTTCTGCCTTCAGACTTGATACTTTATCCATTGAGACCCAAAATTAAGATTGTAGCCCCATGCAAACACTCTGTGATTATAATGTATTTCACTCCATCTTTTTTCCTTATGTTTATCCTTCTCTCTCTCTTCTTTTATCCTGTCACTCTTCAAAAGTCTATTTTCCTTCTGATCATTGCCCCTCATAATCTGGCTCTTTTTTATCATTCTCCTCACGCACATCTTTTATCCTCTTCTCCTCCTATTATCCTATTGAGTCAGATCGATTTCTATACCCAAATAAAAGTATGTATATATATTTTGAATCAATTCCAATATGCGGTCCAAGCATGTTAGCCCTTCTGTTTTCCACTCCACTGTAAAACCTTTTTATTGCATACTTCCTTTACATGAGAAAAATTTCCCCATTCTACATCTCCCTTCCCCTTTCTCCCAGTTCAAATCTCTTTATCACTTTCATTTTTATTTTAGTAATCATCCCAACATAATTGATTCCCACTCATGCCCCTCCATCTACATAGATTCCTCCTAATTGCCCTAATGTTGATAAAGTTCTTAGGTTTTACATCTATGATCTTCTCATATAGAAATGTAAACAGTTGAACTTTATTGAATGTCTAATGATTTCTCTTTCATGCTTACCTTTTAATGTTTCTCTTGAGGCTTGTGTTTGAATGTCAAATTTTCTATTCAGCTCTGGTTTTTCTATCAGGAATGCTGGAAAGTTCTCTATTTCAATAAATATTCATTTTTTCCACTGAAGGATTATATTCAATTTTGCTGCATAAGTTATTCTTGGTTGTAATCCCATTTCCTTTGCCATATAGAACAGTATATTCCAAGTCCTATAATACTTTAATGTTGCTAAATCTTGTGTGATCTTGAATGTTGCTCCATGACAATTGACATACTTTTTTTCTGGTGAATTGTGTAACATGTATAATCTTGAGTGGGGTGAACTTCCTCACAGAATTCCACAGTACCCCCCCCTGAACTCCAGGAGAGGGGGAAGTTGGGGCAATTAAGAATGTGGGTATAAAAAGCAGGACACTCAGCTTGGAAAACTCAGTCTTTGGGGAACAGAGGGAGCTGGGTGGCCGGAAAGGGGTAGGATTACTTCTTCTCAGTAGCTTAGCTTGTCTCTAACCCAGAGTTCAGGGTGGTTCATTGTTGAATACTCCTTACTGACTCTAACCAGACTGTTTCCCAAAGGCTGTGAGCACTGTGACAAAACCTTGTAAGCAATGTCCCAGCCAATCCCTAAACAATTACAGATCTACAATCAAGACCATCTTTACCATCTTGGACTTGTTAATTAATTGTTAATTAGATTTTAGGAGAAAGTTTAGATTGTGAGAAAGTTTAAAGAGAAAGAGTTTTATTCAGAGACTTTCCTCTCTGTGGTGGGGGTGGGGGGGAAGGATAGCTATTCTGACAGCACCTCAAAGATCTTGGATAGATTTTACCTTGCCCTCAAACCTAGAATTTTTCCCTCTTTCTCTGTTTCCCTGAATGAATAAATCCCTTCTCTTAAGTGTGTGAGGTGTGAGGTGTTGTATTTCAGTCTATGTAAGCCTAATTCATACATTACCTATGCCAAATCTCCATCCTGGCAGATTCTGAGAGTAACTGTGATCCAGTGATCAAGAAAGTTGTTTGAAGACATCCTGAGCACTTTATCTATCTTGGACTTATGGAATAAGCCTCCAACAGTGGAAGCTGCCAATTTCTGTAGGATTATTCCCTTTATGCCAGCCAATTTAGCCCTGTGTTAGCTAAGTCGGATAGTCTCCATTTCTGGACAGAAAGGGATTCTGTTAATAACAGTTACAGAAGTTGCAACTGCCAAAGGAGGGAGAGGAGAAAGAATTCCTTCCATTCACTCCCCTCCCCCTTGCTAGAGCTTTGCAGCCTGGGACTTGGAGCCTGCTCAGACACCATTGCTAACTGGTCCCATTTTTACACTTGCAATATTTTCTCCTTCCCAGGGGAGCTATATAATTTGACTACAGTATTCCTGGGGATTTTCATTTTGGTTTCTCTTTCATAATGTTATTCTTGGATAATTTTTATTTCTATTTTACCCTCTGGATCTACAATATCAAGGCAATTTTCCTTTATAATTTCTTGAAATATGATGTCTAGGGTCTTTCAATGATTGTGGCTTTCAGATAGTCTATGATTCTTAAATTATCTCTCCTCAATCTATTTCCAGATGAATTGTTTTTCCAATGAAATATTTCACATTCTCTTCTATTTTTTAATTTTGTTGTATTGTTTTTTGGTTTCTCATGTAGTCCTTAGCTTCCAGTTGCCTAATTCTAAATGTTTAAAGAATTATTTTCTTCACTGAGCTTTTGTACCTCCTCTTCCATTTGGCCTATTCTGCCTTTTAAGTTCTTTTATTTGGTGAATTTTTATGCCCCTTTTGCCATTAAGCCAATTTTGTTTTTTAGGGCATTATTTTCTTCATTTTTTACATCTTTTTTACCAAGCTGTTCATTCTCTTTTAATAATTTTCTGAAACCATTTTCATTTCTTTTCTCATTTTTTCTTATACCATTCATTATTTTCTTTAACTCTTCTAGAAATTCTTGTTGAGTTTGACTCTAATTAGCATTTTCCTATGAGTCTTTGTTTTTGTGTTGTCCTTTTCTGAGATTATGTCTTGATCTTATCTGCCACTTTAGTAGCTTTTAATGGTCATGTTCATTTTTTGTTGTTTTTTGTTCATTTTTCATTTTTATTTATTGACTTTGAACTTTATGTTAATGTTGGGTTCTGGTTCACCTCCAGGTGGGGAGGCACTGTCCCAACTGTCAGGATGTTTTTTCAGAACTATTTCCAAGGGGTACTCAAATTTTCTGTGCATCCAAGGAGGTGTGATGCAAAGAGAAGTATAGTCACTGCTCTGTCTCCATTCTAGTCTTTACCTAGAAAGATACCTACCCTATCCCCCCGTAAGACCTGGAATTGTGAACATGTCCCCTATTCTCCTGCAGCCACAAGTGACTAGTTATCCAACCCCCATACCATCTCTACGCTGAAAGCTCCAGAAGCTACTACTGCTATTGCCTTCAAGGTCTATTCCAAGCAGCACTCCACTCCAGCATCATATCTCTCCTGTTAGCCTCCTAAGTAGTTTTAGGTGGGAAAAATTTCTTACCCTTACTTTTTGACTCTAAGGGGACAAAATTTAATTTGAGGTGTTATTTTAAAGTTTGGAATGGAATATTGGGAGAATTCATCTGGGTTGTTGCCTATATTCTACCATCTTGCCTCTGTCTCCTTTCTAACTCATTTTTTAAAACTCTACCCACTAGCTATGGAAAGTAGTTTATACTTTTTAGACCCTCTTTTCTCATTTTTTTTAATGGTGGAGAGCTAGACTAGATGACCTCAAGGTCCTTTCCAGCTATAAATTAAAGCTTCTAGTAGTCTGTTTTATTTGTAAATTAAACTGGACTATTTTTATTTCAATTTTGTTAATCCTTCATTTTCAATTTTTTTTTAATTTTTCACTTTAAGCTGGGATTTTTTATTTGTTGCTTTTCTATGATTATTTTGGTTCCTAGTTAATTGGTCTTCTTTTTATGGGTTGGTCTTTTTTTTATGAAAGTATTTTAAAATATAAAATTTCTAGTAAGTACTCCTTTGGCTACATCCCAAAATTTGAGGCATGTTTTTAAACTGTTGTCATCTTATTATCATCTCTTTTGATAAAAATAGCTATTGTTTCTGTGATTTCTTCTTTGACCTACATATTCTTTAGCATCCATTCAAGTTTGAATTCTTTCTTCAAATGCTCATTATTGAATATATTTTAGTGTGTTGTGATCAGTGAATGTGTTTAATTTTCCATTCTTCTTTATGAGTTTTATTCCATAGGATATGGTCAATTTTTGTAAAGATGTCATGTACTATGGAGAAATATGAACATTCCTTTCTGCTCTTATCCAGTAATTACTAAGAAGTTATATTTAACTTTTCTAAAAGTCTACTCTAATCTTCAACTTCTTTCTCATTTATCTTTTTGCTAGATTTGTCTAGATATGAAAGGGTCACATTCAGGTCCCCAAATTATGATAGTTTTGTTGTCCATCCTTTCTCTAAATTTGATTAATTTTTCCTTCAAGAATTTAGATGATAGGGAGTAGCTCTGTGGCTCAGTAGATTGAGAGCCAGGCCTAGAGATGGAAGGTCCTGGGTTCAAATCTGGCCTCAGACACTTCCTAGTTGTATGATCTTGGGCAAGTCACTTGACCCCTATTGCCTAGCCCTTACTGTTCTTCTGCCTTGGAACTAATACATGGTATTGATTCCAAGATGGAAGGTAAGGGTTTAAAAAAAAGAATTTAGATGATACACTACTCTGTACTGTAATGGGCAAATTTATAGACTAAGTTTTAGACATGTAAGGTGAGATAGCAACCAGATTTAATCAGGTAAGGGTTCCAACCATGGAATGGGGAGAAGGGAATTTTTTTCCTGGAGTGACTCTTATATGGCTGTGGCAGTTAGAGGCTGTTTTACCTGTCCCAGTGAAGAGTCCAAGGAAAGTGGATTTGTCTCTCAGAAGAAACACTTGCCCATGGAAATACAAGTTGAGCAAGAAGACTAGACTTGGGTGGTGAACATACCAGGCTGGTTCAAGCTCCTTGTCTTTACCTGTGTGGATTTATTTACTGAGGATACAGTTAGCTGTGAACATTACTGGAGCTGAAGAGGACCCCAGTTTGTGAGACCATCACCTTCCCTTTCTAACCTCCAAAAGTTGGACCTGATAGTCTGTGTTAGAACCATGTAGATTTTGACCCATTTCCAGTCCCTGAAGTCTCACCATAGTTATCTAGTTCAGTGTGACCTTTTCCCCATAATTCCAACTTTAACCCTCAGAATAACTTTTTTTACTCCCTGTAGTCTTTTCTCAAACCCGAAGAAGGACCCAATAGTGTGTGAACATCCAATCCTTGTCTTTTCCCCAGTGGTTAATAACAAGTAACTGCTAACTGCCATTTCAATAACTGGAATAGCTTCACCTAACACCCACATCCCTTGTGAGAGGTCCCTTATTGTCCTGTGAGATCCTGTCACTTGGGGTGTGTGGGTGTGTCCTGGTAGCATGTGACACCTCCATATTACCCAATTTAGGTAGTTACTTATTTCAGTACATATATGTTTAGTGTTAATTTTTTGTTGTTATCTATGTTATCTTAAAGAATGTCATTTTGAAGAGCAGTGGCCTAGTGGATAGAGGGCCAGTCCTAGAGATAGGAGGTCCTGGGTTCAAATTTGACCTCAGACACTTACTTGTTATGTGACCCTATTCAAGTCACTTCAACCCAGTCAGTTAGCCCTTACCATTCTTCTGCCTGGAACCAATACTTATTATCAATTCTAAGACAGTAGGTAAGAATTTTTAAAGAAAAAGTCATTTTCCTGATTGTCTCTTTTAGCCATATCTATTTTTATTGTTGTTATTATTTTAAGTATTAAGCTCTGTCTTGGCAACAACTCTAAGACAGAAGAGAAAGGGCTAAGCAATAGAAGTTAAGTGACTTGCCCAGGGTAAAACAGCAAGAAAGTGTCTGAGGACAGATTTGAGCCTAGGTCCTCCTGCCTCCAAGCCTAGTGCTCTACTCTTCTCTGTGCTACCCAGATTCCCCCTAAGTCATGTATTTTTTCAAATGTTGTTTGTTTAAGTACATTACTTCTACCCCTGTGTTCTAAACGGATACAATTCAGACAAATACCCCAGTAATTCCAAATTAACTTTGAAACACAATGAAGCACTAAACAATGAACAACAAAGGATTTACTTGGTCCTAGTAAGAGATGGATATTCAAAGAGAATAGGCACTAAGAATACCTTGAGTTGATTCAATTGAGCAAAGTGTCTATTGGGATTTACCAGCTAAATATCTCAGTTCCCTCTATAGCTGCTCACAGCTAGTTTGTCCTGTAAAGGTAAAGATAAAGATAAAGCCAGTGATGTCTTTTTATCCCTTGCTCTTAGCACAGTGCCTGGCACATAAGAGGTGTTTAATAAATGCAAAATGACTATCATGATCACAACTGGGCCCACACTATGATGAGGCAATCCTTTTACATTGCCTTAATCAATTCACTATCTCATTTATTCCAGTGGTTTTCCCACAATTTTCATCCCTCTTCAAACTTCCCACAGCTCACCTGCCCCCTATTCTCTCAACTAAGATTCTTATCTTACATTTCATTTAAAAAAATAAGAGGGGCATTGATTAAAAGCTGACTCTTCTTCCCCCCACCCTCCTCATCTCACATCATTCAAATGTCATTCATTACTATCTCCTCCTTCATCCCTATCTCACATAAAGAGGTGACACATCTCTTTACCAAGGCAATATTTTAAGTGCTTAGTATAGTGCCTGGCACATAGTAGGAAGTTAATAAATGCTTGTTGACTTGGGACAAGAGATAATTTTGATACATTTTCATTTTGTGACACCCGTAGCCCTATGTATGTGCTTCTGCTGATGCTAGGTGACTCGGAGTATCTGATTTTGGCCTATTGAAACCAAAATGAACTGGTTTCCTAGTGTTACTTAGTTTTGTCAATAGAGTGTTAGATTTTATTCCAAGCATATATATTTCATTTTTATCTTTTATTGTATTTTTAATATTTTTAAAATAATGGATATCACTCCAAAGAATAGTCTTTATTTTCTAAAAGATGTATTCCAATGATTATCAGGGATATTGAAGGAGATATTTGAGTCCATAATAAAATAGAATCAGTCCCTCCAAAGCACCAAGAAAAGCTCAGTCAAGAGAAATAATTTTAAGACTAAAAGATAATTGCTACAAAATAGTCTAATACAAAATTAATTCTCAAAAGACAACCTTTTAGAGAAGCCTTCAAGCCAGTTTTTATGGATTTTTCTACAGTTTTAATACGTTTCTTCAAAGTAAAATAATAATGAGACCAATTTTTTAAAAGTCAGATGTTAACCACTGTCATGAAGAAGGGGGAAAAAGCTTGTCATGTTAAAGATAATAAAAAGGTTGAAATACTGAATTTTTTCAAGTAATTTATATTGCAGAAATTTACCTTTCTAATCAAGATTACACCAAAAGAATTGTCAGAAGTTCATATGAATCTGTAAAATTTGGGCATCTTCATCAGATTCTATACCATTCACCCTCAAAAAAATGGGGGAATTTTTTTATTTCCAATGGATTTAGAAGACTCATCTCTGATGGGAGATTTTTTAAATAAATTCAGCTCAAAAGTATTTGACAAAGTTTCTATTAAGAAAATCATAGAACACAAACAGAAAAAAGCCTACAATTAATTTTAATTGAATGCCATTAGTCATTTCATGGAAGTAATTGAAAGTGACTATATGGAAGCTGTGTGCCACCAGTAATTAGCATGAAAGCTGGATTTCTATAATTTCAAAAGTAAACACACAATATATTCTGCACATAGTGGGACCTCAATACATACTGTGATTGACTTTACTGTCAGAAACCAACTCTCTGAGGAGATAATTATTAGCATAACCTGTATCTGACTTAACTAATAGAAATGGTTCCATTATTTTTTGGTCCTAAGACATGCCAAATAGTTCAAGGCTACTATAGTCATTTGATAGAAGATTTAATATATCGTCTCTCTCTCTTACAAAAAAATGGGCATTTCATCATCAGCTCTCAGAATATTTGAGGAAAGAATTTACTCTTGTTCTAAGATCAGAAAGCATGGTGCTGAAGGAAAACATTCTGGAATCAGAACACTTGAGTTAAAATCTAGTGTTGCTACTTATTACTTGTGTGGTCTCAGACAAATCAGTTCACCAAAACTAGACTCTAGCTTCCTCTTTGTTAAATGAAGGGGTTGGTCACTCTATCACATAAATCCTAGGAGTGTTTTTAAACTCAGAGAATACTTATTTCCTGCATCTGCAGAAGTTTGTTTCTCTGTACATTTTTCAAAGTGACAGCCTGCAAAGGAATCCAGAGAAATGATCATCAACAGTATACAGGAGTAAATACTATAAAAAACAATTTAATGCTTTATTAAGTCTTAAAACAGAGCATAGCTAGGGGAATGGCAGAAACTGCAACCTACATATATTCCATTTCATGTGGCTTCCATGGAAAAGAGAAAAAAAAAAAAAACCATAATGAATCCAAGCACACTCTTTTAAATCCTGGGAAAAGATTTCACTGGTGCCCCCTAGCATTTGTATTAACTAAAATGTAGGGTTTCCTGGAAGCAAAAAAAAAACAAAATTCTAAAATGCCAAAATGATTTGCATGTGACAATTGCTAGATCCCTTGCTTTTTCTAAATCCTAAGGACAATAGGAAACAATTTTCTCAAGAAAAAGAAGTTTATGGGCCTACACAGTAACTTACAAAACCTTGTTACACAGAATCCCAAACTGAGCAGTCTCCTAGTGATCTCCTTGGTTACTTTCCCATTAAATGATATAACCATAATTCCATAAAGGGCCAAGCCCAGTTGCTGAGAGATATTTGCATCAGGATATGGTAACATTTATCAAAATTTTACTAGTGATAACTGTGAATTGGGCAATGTTTTTTATACTGATAACCATTCTCCAGCTTGGAAACTGAAAAAGTGATCAAAAAATTTCTCAAATGTAATTTAGGTCACAAGCATGACAATTATCATGTTCTGATCCTCATGTCCAACATAGAGCTAAAAATCATTTTGAAAATAAATCTATTCTATGTCCACCTCCTGAGAGATAAATAGAAACAAGGAAGACATAGTTTAGATAGATAGATAGATAGATAGATAGATAGATAGATAGATAGATAGATAGATAGATAGATAGATAGATATCTTCTTATCCAATGATACCTTCTCTAGTGTGGGGAAGGAAGGAAGGGAATTACCTAGAAATTTTAATATAACGCACAAATAAGTAAATTTAAAATATAAAAAGACACTAAATACTACTCATATTCAGATTCCATGTTGAGGATATAAGATCTATACTTTGGAAATAAAATAAAACTTTTGTACTTCAACAATAACAAAAGGGAAACCTATTCCAATTCAATTTCAAGTTGATTAAAAATCCCTACTCAGAATTTCCTAGCTAGAAGAAAAAAGATATTATTTTCCAAAACTATAAAGCCTTCCTCATAGATCACATCTTCTATGAGACAAAAATTTTGTAATTTAACAGCGTGGTTCTATCCTGTGGTGTAAAAGAAGCACAACTAGAATGATATCTAAATTAATTTTTTTAAGTAGACTGTGCTACAAACTAGAGGAGGCTTGTTAGTGCAGCTGAAAGAGGAAGATTTGAGTTTGAATCCTCTCACTAAATGATAATGATATGACCATAAGCAAATCTCTTGGCCTTAGCATCTACCTCACAGGGATATTATGAGAGTGTGATCTTTTTTTTTTTTTTTTTTTTTTTTTTTTTTTTTTTTTTTTATCCTGGGACTCCATTCTAGGAGCATAGGGCCACAACAAGTAGGCAATGGGTCGCTCAGGGTCACCCAGCTGGGAAGTGTCTGAGTCCGGATTTGAACCCAAGACCTTTCGTCTCTAGGCCTGGCTCTCAATCCACTGAGCTAGCCCAGCTGCCCCTACTTTAGGTTGCAGTTTCTTTAGCAGATGTAGTTTTTACAGGGTGGGGTTGCTAGCCCCACGCCCAACCCTCCTCCTTTTTCATCAGGGCTGGGGACCGTCCTTGGCCCAGGAGTGGTAAGGGTGAGTAGTAGGGGTCATGTGACTTGCCCAAGGTCACACAGCTGGAAGTGTCCGAGGCCGGACTTGAACCTAGGACTTCCAGTCTCTAGGCCTGGCTCTCAATCCACTGAGCCACCCAGCTGCCCCTGGGTGAGTGTGATCTACTCATTTTTAATTGAGAATAAAACAAAGGTCATTCAGTGTAAATAGTTTTGCAAGAAACCGTCTTGGGCTAGAACAGTTGCCAGTTGCTAGTTTGGATTGTAGAATTCAGGTGTTGGCATGAGCTGGCATGAGACCAAAAAGACTGTTAAGAGCATCATATAAATAGAAGCTGGATTCTAATCTCATGGATTCTAATCTCAGGGTCTCAGTTGTGAGAATCGGTGGGAGGGTAGGCTCTTCAAAATCATCTCATAGCTTTTTCTCAAGCTAGGGTTACCTTATACCTTTTAGGGATAGTTACCTAGGCTCATTCCAATGACACCAAATCTATTACCAAAGTATCATCATTGATCTACAAACTGCTCATTACCAACAAGAAGATAATCACAGAAGAACAATCCTATTAAGAGTAGCCAACTTGATCTGAGTTAAACCATCTAGCAGCTCAGCTAGGCTCAGTGGCATGGCTGAGGCTTATCAGCCTGTCAGGGTCAGTGTGACAACATCATCTGAAATCTCCTGAGATTATATTGTCAGTTTATTTAGTTTAACAAGGATTCAGAATTTATTCCCAATCCCTCTTCCCTTTCCACTTTAACCCATCCATTACCCATCCTTGTTTTACTTTCATTAAATAATTTTAAAAGAGAAACCTGTTACTGACCTGATCAGCTGCCAAGATTCTTAGGTGATAAGGTGACAGTTGAAGCTTAGCTTCTTCTATTTAAAAGTTCAAACAAGTGATCATTAATCTCTTACCATCAAGATTAATATTATAATCAAATTGCTGTCAGATTAAAATCATCTTCAGTAATTTAACTTATCTATACTTATAACATTTAAAAGTACTGGGTTTATTTTACTGGCAATTGAGGAAAGATTATTAACTTCCTCTTTGGTCAGCTGTGAAGGAAGAATCAATCAAGTTCTGAGTTCTATCAACTGGTCCATCACTGACTTTATCTAGCAGCAGGGGATTTTCAACACTGTATTCAGCAATAACACCTGACTGGGTTATTCCATGTGGGAAAGAGTTCCCAAACCCTCCTTTACATAAGACTTTATACTTATATTCACTTATACACACTATGGAATCCAGTTCAGTTCAATGGACATTTATTAAATACCTACTATGTACGAGGTACTGGACATGCACAGGCAAAACTGAAACATTCCCCCCCTTCAAGGAGCACTGTACTGAGATAAATTAAATAATGTACCCTTTGTGTATTCTTATCATTCTTATTTTTCCAATGGATTTAGTAGAGCACAAGAATCTGTTTAAAATATGATCAGACCCAATATTGGTTGGGATTAGAATAGCTGGATAGGTGAATCTTCTAATAAAAACCCTAAATAGCCCTCTTGCTATTTGAAATAATAGTCATTATCAAGATCTGATTGTATGGTTAGTTTAGAAAGAATCCAAAAGCTTAAGTGCTCAACTGAGATTTATACTCTACTGCCATGTTATTGTGTTTCAACTTTTTAATGTGACTAGAAAGGGAATAGAAAATGTTTGGAAGAAAAAAGTCTTGAAACTCATACATAGAAAATGTTTTAGAAGTTATCCCAACTTCATTAAACAGCAAAGGTTTTTGGTTTAGGTCAAGATTATGGAAGAAGGATTAAGTCATGTGCATCTGGACCACTTTGTTGGTTCACTCACTTTTAGTATGTTTAACTTTCAGGCTATGCTTTTCAGTAGAATTTTTGCCTATTTCTACCACTTATGTTTCAACTATATCTAAAAATGTATGATTAAAATAAAATAATTCTGGAAAAAATCACTGCAACATAGTAATGAAGTATTTTTGGCATTCTTAACTGAGAACCAAATGTCTTCAATTATCAGCACTGTAAGCTTTCAGAATTTTGTGTTAGCCAGCCCCCTATCTTACTTAAACCTTCTCCTATCCTCCTATCCAAGATAGTGGCATTTGGACTGGTTTTAAAAAATCAGTTATGGGACTAGGTAGGAGAGGGGAGAAGTTAAGGGTGATAATTCTACCACAATACAGTTATTCTGTTTCAGTTTCTCAAAAAATATGGGATCCTAGATCATGTATAACAGCTGAGAGGGTTACAAAATAAACACTGGTGTTCATAGCCAACACAGCCTGCCAATATAAGATTAATACACTCCATCGTAGCAAGAAAATCTCCTTGGAAAGTTATTTGCAACATTTTATGACTCAGAGATATTCCCAGAGGCTGCTGTTACCATGTGGCAGGAGATGTGTATGGAGACGTGCAGTTCTGATGAAACTGCTGTTCTTTGTTCAGGAGGCAACTTGGCTATGAGAACTGTTTAAAAAACATGTTGGAAAACTGATATATTTGGGTGTTTGGGGAGGTTTAAAATGAGAGTTCCAGATTTTAAACTAAATTAGCTCTTCACTCAACATTTTAAGGTAGAATAGCTAGAGAAAAAAAATGACTGTAGTTAAGATATCACCACAAAGAATTCAATCAATTTCTCATTTGAAAATGAATATTTGGGTTGCACACATGGCATAATTCCCCTTCCCAGCCTTCCAAAGTGTCCCAGGTTCTCTTGGTTCATTTGTTCCTGGCACTCCATTTACTGGCTTTCCATTCCCTTGGCTCCACTGGCTCTCTGGCCCCCATCCTGGCCACCCAGTTTAGTGTCTCACCCTGGCTTCCATAATGACTAACACTGCCAAGTCACCTCCCAACCTACCCAGGCTTCTCTGCTCCCTGGCTAACCTCTACTCTTGTCCCAATCCCAGATCCCCTCTTTTTCTGCCCCCATTCTAGACATAGAAATATCTCATTCTTTATTTCTCTTCTTACTCTCTTTTTGCCCTTCCTTCAGAAGCATTCTAGAATAACTATTTAATGTTAGAACTGAAAAGAACCCTAAAGATTATATACAGTCATTTCACTTCACACAAAAGATAGAATGATAATTAATGGCTGAATTGGGGGCTTGGATAAAGGTCTGGAGCTCTTTCTAGTAGATCACACTACCTCATTACATTCAGTCAGTTAACCTATTCCAACTCCATCTTGTGCCTTGATTTTCCTAATTCATTGTCTTCAATGTTCTTAATATCTCTATTTTATTATGTATCAGAACTGTCCTGTGACTGCTGTGTTGAAGAAAATAAAGTAAATAGAAGAGGCTGGAAAATAAGTCACTGGTTATGCAAAGTTACAAGGTAGATCCAGATATGTGTTTTCATTAGTTATGGTAGTACAAGTATAAAAGAGGTGTTTGTCCAGTTCCATAGAAAATAAGTTTATATTGTATCCTCAAAATATGGTGGACTCATTACTTAGACTCATTCACTAATTCTGTTTAATAACTTAAAGAGCTTTAAGAATTCTGATCAATGCAATGACCAGTCATGATTCCTGAAGACCACTGATGAAATATGCCATCTACCACCTGACAAAGATGTGATGATACAGAATGAAATAAATATATTTTAGAGATGAGGATTCTAGAATGTTTAGGGGAAGAGTAAACAAAAGAGAGACTAGACAGTGATGCAATGATCTAGGACAACTCTGAGGGACTTATGAGAAAGAACACTATCCACATTCAGAGGAAGAACTGTAGGAGTAGAAACAGAAGAAAAACACCTGCTTTATCACATGAGTTGATGGGGATGTGATTAGGGATATTGACTCTAAACAAGCACCCTAGTGCAAATATCAATAAATTGGAAATAGGTCTTGATCAATGACACATGAAAAACCCAGTGGAATTATGTGTAGGCTATGAGAGGGGGGGGGGAAGAACATGAATCTTGTAACCATGTAAAAATATTCTAAATTAATTAATTAAATGAAATTTTCCAAATTCGAGAGAGAGAGAGAGAGAGAGAGAGAGAGAGAGAGAGAGAGATTAGAAGCACTAAAGACAAATTGCCTACATTCGAACTTTTGCTGAAGGCATACCTCTCTTTCTAGACTATAAACACTTGGAATCTTGCCTTGCTAAGAAATATGTGGACACTGAAAAATTAAACAGCCGCTTCTCTCTATCCTTAATTTCATATTTTTCCTAATACTTATTTTAATATTTCATGTTTATGACCCAGTCAGTCAACAAACATTTGCTGAATTTCTACCAGGCTCCGGGTTTTACACTAAGCACTGGAGATAAAAAGAAAGGCAAAAGGCAGTCGTTTTCAAGAAGCTAATAGGGAAAACAAAATGAACAGAACTATGAACAAACGAGAGAGATGAAAAATTGAAGATAATCTAATTTTAGGCTTACAATGTGCTATCCTTACAACCACCCTGTGCAGAAACACAAACACTTTCTTCAAATATCTGAAGGGCTTCCATGTTTAAGAGGAATTAGATTTGTTCAGTCTTGACTTAAAAGACAGAAACAGGGGTAGCAACAGGTTGCTGCAAAAAGGAAATTTTAGGCTTGATATCAGGAAAATTATGCTAATGATTACAATTGCCTAGAAGCAGAATAAAGTTATTTGAGAGTTAGTGAGTTCCTCCTCATGAGTGTTCTTTAAACAGATTAGATTACTGCTTGCTGAGTTAATTGCAGTGGGGATTCCTTTCACATATGGGTTGGACTAGATGGTTTTGTAAGTTCCTTTCAAATGTAGAATTCTGTCATTTCCAAGCTATTGTTATGCATTCTTTGTTTTCAAAGATCAATGACATTATAATGAATGAATGAAGTCTTGACTTGCCCATAAGTTGGATTTTACTGAGGGAGAAAATCATCAGCTTCACTCTCCCTTCCAGAGTCATTGAAGTCCATTGGCAAGACAACAGTTATGACTACTGGTGATGGCTCAGAATTTAGTGGATGACCTTAGTGTCTTTGATGTCTTACCAAACTCTAAGTATTCCAAAATGCATGCTTCAGTCACCCTCATGGCCATTGGAACGAATTGTTCATCTGCCCATTCTACCCAGAACAGTCTTCACATGCTTAGGGTAGACATCTCCTTAACTCATTGAAAGGTTTGAGGCCTGTCTGGTTTATCCAGTCTGCCTGGACAGTTTTACCACGGTGTAGCCAGGTGTATGTTAGAGCTTCTTGGAGCCAGAGGTGAGATTTGGATTACAAGTGGACACCAGAGGTGAGTGAGTAACCCTGGAAAGGGCTTAACAAGCCCACTCACCAAATGTGCTAATCCTCCCTGAACACCCCATACCCAAATATGCAAGTATCACCACTGGAGGGAGGTAATGCTCAAAGAACCTAAAGACTTGTCCAAGTACACTCAGTATCTGAGTTAGGATGCAAACCCAGGTCTTCTGACTCTGATGGTAAATCCTTGCCCTTAATGTTCAAAACATCTCTCCATCTTCAGACATGTGGCCTGGATACAGATGACTTCATAAGTGCTGTTTCTCAGAACTTCCCATTATGAGGAAAATAAGAAAAGATATGCATTTTCAAAAAATTATAATTTTGCCAGCATTGGAAAATGGATTAGGTTTTTGTACTTTTTGTAAAAATTGTAACATGATGATTGCATAGTATAAATAGAATAAAACTGACTCATATAAAATTCAAAAAAAAATTTAAGCACTTTGACTTCGAAAGAACTCTAATCAAATTCAGTGGCCAACCATAATTCCAGTGGAACAATAATAAAGCATGTTACCCATCTACTGATAGAGATGATACAAGGGAGATGAAGAATGAGATACATCATTTCAGATAGTTAGGTTTGGTTTGTTTGATTATGGTTATTTATCACATGAGAAAGCATTTTTTTCCATTTAAGGGGGCTGGTGGTTTCATTCACAAGTCTCTTTTTCAGACCTTTGTATGCAGAAATATTTGTGCTAATTTGCCTGTCTAGTATAGAATGCTATTAATAAAAAGAAATGGAAGTTTCTCAGAAGTGTGATATGGAAGGGGTAAAATATTAAAAGGTTGAACTAAATTTATAAGAGCACGTGGTTGTGAGGAATTATTACTCAAGTCAGAATGGCTTTTTATGGTGGCTTATTTACAAAAGGAGAAAGAAAGAGTGAAAGTAAGGAAATCAGACAGAGAGTAGATAATTATTCCAGCCTGGTCTGAACCAGGCAGGGCTTCAGAGGCCCAGCAAAAGGGCTCAAAAATAAATTAATCAAGGGTTTACCCATGAGGCCTCCTCCAAGACAAAGGGCCTCTCCAGAGGCTAGTACTTCCAGGAACATTAGGGAAGTGGGGTCAGCCTTTTTCACTCACCCACATGGTAGTCCTAAGGGAAAATCGAAAGCAGTCCGAGGTCTCCAGCCAGAGCTCCTCCAGATCAAGTTTGAAGGCAAAAGAAAAAACCCTTACAGGAAGTTCTTGCCACTTTTAAAGACCATTGCTTTTGTCACTTCCTGTGCTATCCTTCCACTTTATGTGGACCAATTACAGCTAAAGCTTTGCTTAGGACTGGCCAGGGGTCAGTCAGTCGATTCTGATTTGTCACCCACTATGCACATGTGAGTCACAGAACCACTTAAGGATAAGTGGGGTGTATAAGCTTCTGGTGATTAAATCTAAAAATGGGCAGAGGAGAGTTAATCCCATCTTCACAAGTGTTGTAGAGACTATTAACTAGGAACAAGGAGACTTGTATTATAATTTGTGATCTGCCACTAACAATCTATGTGACTTTACTCAAAGAGTATTTCATCTCTATGGTGAATATTTCACCCTTTTCTCAAATGCATAATGAAGAAGTCAAAATAGATAATACAAGAGACAGTACAGAAAAGAACTCTGAATGTGGAGTCATAGGATCTAAGTTCACAGAACTATTTGAATTTACTACCTTGTTACTCTGAGCATCTGTTTCATCTACAAAATGAAGAGTTAAACTAGATGAACTCTAAGGATCTTTCCATCCCTAGCCTAATGATTTTATGGGTCTGTGACTCTGCCTTCACGAATGAATGTGTTACCCTAATGTTAATGAGAAAATAATTTTTCCATCCACTTAAACATTTCCACAGTGAGAAAAAGCATCCCTTGATACACCCTAGAGAATCCTAAGGGCATGTGATCTTCCAAACCACTCCTGCCCAACCATTCCTTTTCCATTGCGCCTGCCAAGAAGTATGGCTAGGTACCACAGCTGTGACTGACTGGACACTAGACAATGCCTTTAGCTGTTTCAACAACTTCATTATTTTTTTTTTAATTTCAGCAAAGATGCCAAGCAATTGTAACTTAGATTAAAAGTTATTTGTGTTTTCCTTGTACTACTCATTACAGGTTGTTGTTTTTTGTTTTGTTTTATTTTATTTTAGCCACAGGGCTAAGTCCTTTTCTTGTATAACTTTAAAGGTTTGCCATGTTATGAAATGAGCTAGCCAGGTACTTCTATTGGACTTGAAGCCAGATCCTCATTCAAAACCTTTCCTCTGGAAATAGATGCAAAGAAGAGCCTTAGGAACTAGGGAGTTCCTACTCCTTAGTAATAAATTCAGATTTCCCAAGCCTGACACAATAGCCAAACCAAATGTGTTGTCAAAGAAATGGTAATTATGAAGGCAAAGAAAGAGAGAAATATCCTTAACTTCTGAAACAAAAATCAACAATACTTTTGCACAAATTCAGATATTTAACTCGTTGCAAAAAACTTTTCTTAAGAATAAAATACTGATTTGTGCTAGGCACAAGGTACCACTCTACTGCCTCATTTGGTTCTGGGAGGTCATGCTAGCAGCATAAACCATAATGGAAAGGCTTCAGAGTACAGTTATAGAAACAGATTGCTTCTGTTTTCTGAGAATCAACCTATCAAATGATCCTCCAGTACATTAGTTCATAAATACTTTGATCATGGGAATGTGGTACAATGGAAAAAGAAGATGAAGAATTTCTATAGTGTATGTGAATGCTAAAGTAGAGTTTTAAATAATGATATGAACATGATAGGCCAGAGAGAGTAAGGAAGCTATTCCAGTTGTAAGGGATGATCTCTGAAAGGTGAAGGAAAGAGTAAATAATAATATTAAATTATATTTATGTTATATTTTATTATTTTCAAAATATGTTTGCATATATTATATCATTTGATCCTAACATACCAGAAAGGTAGGTAGAATAGATATCATACACATTTTGTTGATCAAAAGAAAAACACAAGTGGAGCTTCATAGAAAGGGCATCACATAATGAGGAAATAAAAGGTTATTAACAAAGATTTTTTTCAAGACCTGATTATAGCAAGCATATCAAAATTTTATCAAAATATATTCAAAATGCCAAATTTCAGTGGAAAATATGGCATTCTTTACATACATCCTTTTGTGGACTTGTACCAACTATCTAAAGATATGTGTACATGGCTACATATACATATGTGTGTGTTGTATTCACACACACGTATACACATACAGAGTTTATTATCTTTTTACTCCAATGCCATAAACAATATTACAATAACCCCCTTTTTCTCAATGGCTATAACAGAGATAATGTATGTGTGTGATGTTCTCTAATGTCTCTGAATTTTTGTTAACAAAGACCAACAGTGACATCTGCTGCCACAAGTCATTTTCATAAGGACCAGTCCCAACATTACAAATTAAGGGCTCATGCCAAACCACTGGTCTTCTGCTAAGATGAATCATCATTTCAAAAATAAAGGCCCCCTGTTGTTCCTCAATGTCATTAGCAGATTTTTCTAACAGTAACATTGAACATAGGAACATGAGATACCATTTTAAAATGTAATTAGAACAACCAAAAAATGCAGGTGGAAAAATTAAGAGGAAAGAGAAGGAACTTTTCCATTGTGTTATCTCATGCTGTTTTTTTTCTCCTTTAGCTGAACAAATATGAAGTCATTCTAGTAACTATTAGAAGGCATGATTATATCTTAGTTAAAAGCAGGATTAACATTTTCCCAACTCCAGGAGATTCCAACCCAAATCTTTAAGTGCTATATCCACTCCATTAAAAAGTCAAACAATTAGGAAATATATGATAGAAATTCTCAGATTTACTATTGCTTGAAAAAAACATTTCCTTACTCTCTAATTGTTTACCTCACTTGTCCAACATCCACATCTGCAGAACCTCTGTTTTTTCCCTTCTTCTTTCTCGGGCATTCAATAACGTATCTATGTTTGAACTAAACAACTACAGATTTTTTTAAAAAACAAAACTAACAGATACCAGTGTTGTTCATAAATAGCAACCAAAATAAATACTGGTTCACTATACCCTCAGTCTAATCTCTTTACTTAAGGAAAGTAGAAAATGAGAAGAAATCCCAAATTTTATTCCCGTGTAAAATACCTAAAAGCAGCAAGATACAATGAAAAGAACATAGACTTTGGAGTTGATTACCTGCATTCTAATCTCTGGCATAAGACATGTGACATTAGAAAATTCACTTAATTTTTATGGGCTTCAATTTCTCCTATTGTAAAATTAAGGGATTGGATTAATGCATATTTAAGCCCTTTCGGTTTCTAAAAATGTCTATGGCTATATGATATTTTCTCAAAACATTCATTCTTTTACAACTAAAATCGTCAGACTTTTTTCTTGGATTCCATCACATGTTCTTGTTGTATAATATAAACCACATAATAAAGTGAGAAAATTCTCCATATCTTATTACATTTTATGTCTGTTGATACATATTTAAAGAAAAGATGAGCAGTATATTATTAGGATCACATGTATAAATATTCCAGACCAATAAAAAAAATCAGAGGTAAGCTTTCAGAGAAACTTATACACCTATGTCCAAGAAAAGGAGGCTTATATTCTGTAGATTAAAAAGGACACAAGAATGAAATCTGATAAAAATTAAATACAATTTAAAATGGTGAGCAATTTAAATAAGTTAAGGAAACAAAGAAAAATCAACAACAAAATTCAAAAGAACTTTAAAAGCTTGACTAGAATGAATCAAGTGTTAAACAAAAATTAATGCCCATTCTACAAAATTTTTTCTCAAATATTGGGAAAAAATACATTCTACCAAATTCTTTTTATGAGGAAAAAATATAGTACTAATATCTAAACAAAGGACAAAGGAAAAAATAGCACTATGGATCAATATTACTAATGATGATGCAAAAAATTATCAATGAAATTCTAGCAAAAACTATAGCAATAAATTTTAAAATATTCACTATAATCAAGTTATACTAAGATCCAAAGATGGCTCAATGTTATGAAAAGAATCACTATAAATATTAAAAACAAAAATAGCCCAAACCATCAGATATATATATATATATATATCTGATGGTTTGGGATATATATATATATATATATATATATATATATATATATATATATACACACACACATTTTGATATACTATAAGTTCCTTGAGAGCAGGATGGTTTTATTCATGTCTTTCCACCCTGGTGGCATTTTAATGACAAAATTAACCAGCAGATAAAGTAACAGAGATTTTTAACTCAGAAAATATAGAAGCAAATTTTTTATCTTATAGCTAATATAATAGAGACCCGGACAGGATGTCATATAGTTACTGTCAGAAACAATCTCCTAAATCTCCTAGAAATCATGTGTTCAGAAATTCCTCAAGTTTTATAAAAATTAAGCTTAAAGATGAAGAAAAATATTTAGTTATAGTAGAAACCCTAGGAAGCACAATCATTCAGGAATAATTCTTAATATAAACATGTATATTTAATAAAATATAATATATAGTAACTATAATATTTATTATATAATATAATAATAAAAATACATAGTTTGCAATAAGGAAACCCTAGAAACTTTCCTATTAAATAATGGAGTAAAATAAAGATGCACTTTCTCACCGATCACTTGACATAGTTTTATAAATGGTATTGATAGCTATGAAGCAAGAGAAATAAACTAAAGACATAAATATTGTCACAGAGGAAGTAAAATTATCCTTCTTTGTTATAGTGCTTGGCAGTGTTTGGCATATAACAAGTACAAAATAAATGATATTGGTGGATTATATAATAGATTGATTTCCTTTTAAAAAATCCCCAACAAATTAGATTGAAATAATTCATTGCTAGATACAGTAAACAAAATATATTCAGTACAATTGTCAGCATTTCTATGTAGAAAAAAAA
>NC_058132.1:227794349-227888292 GCF_016433145.1 Gracilinanus agilis | reverse complement strand
ATATGTATATATATATGTATATATATATATATATAAAACATCTAATTTCAGCTGTCCAATAGGCAGTTTGAAAGGTAGAAATGGAACTTCAAAGAAACTAGGGTTATTTGTAGCACCCTTTTCTGACTTTATTCTCCCAAAAGGTCTATTAGATGCATCCTTAGAAGGTGCTCTAGTACTGCTCTACTGGGGGTTCTAGGAGTAACTCTGGGGAATCAGGATTTTCCTAGTACTGTGGCTCACCAGCCAGGATTTGATGTGTTCCTCATTGATTATTAGTTTCCAACCTGAACTAATTAGCTTTTAAATGGTGATATTTACTAAGATGATAGAGTAACAAAGTTTAGTGCAAAATTACCTTAAACACAAGGTCCCTTGGAACATGTGTGGCCAAAGTATAGGACCTGGTTCCTAGAAGTCTTTTTCTTCCTTTGTGGAGTCTTCAGAAAGTTCCCTTTATATATTCTCTCTTCTGAGGTCTGAATCAGTACCCTTTAGAGTCCTAAATATGACAATCCCTATTATAGGTATGCCTTCTTTTATCATGCTTAGCTTTATCATATTTCACAGATAATGCATTTTTTATAAATTTCAGGTTTGTGGCAACTGTTCATTGAACAAATCTATCAGTGCCATTATCCCAACAATATGTGCTCATATAGTGTCTCTGTGTCACATCCGAGCAATTCTCACAATATTTCCCATTTGTTCATATTTGTCACAGTTATCTGTGATCATTGATCTCTGGTGTTATTATCGTAATTGTTTTGGGGCACCATGAAATGTACCCATATAAGAAGGCAAACTTAGTTGAAAAATTTTGTGTGTCCTGACTGCTCTACCAACTGGTCTTCCTTATCTCTCTCCCTCTCCTCAGACCTCCCTATTCCCCAAGGGACACTAACATTTAAATTAGGCCAATTAATAGTCCTACAATGACTTCTAAGTGTTCAAGTTAAAAAGAAAAGTCAATCGATGAGGCAAACTTCATTGTCTTATTTTAGGAATTTGCCACAACCACCCCAACTTTCAGCAACCGTGACCCTGATCAATCAACAGCCATAAACATCAAGACAAGACTCTCCTCTAGCAAAAAAAAAAAAAAAAAAAAAAAAAGATTCTGTCTTGCTGAAGACTCAGATGTGGTTAGCACTTTAGCAATAAAGTATTTTTAAATTAAGGGTATGTGCATTGCCTTTTTAGACATAATACTATTGCACACTTAATATAGTACAGTATAGTATAAACATAACTTTAATATGCACTGGGGAACAAAAAAATTCATGTGACTTGTTTTAATGTAATATTTGTCTTATTGCTGTGGTCTGGAGCCAAACCCATAATATCTCCCAGATATGCCTATATATCTATTTTGTTCTTGGGATCTCTCACAGCTCCTATTGCAGATGCTTCCATCAGCCACTGTTGCTACAGGAACACAGCTACCAAATCATCTGACCTTTTGAAGTTCACAGGGATGTCCTCTGTTCAAGTAGGGTAGAGAGCAGAAAGAAAACTCAATTCTTCCCCTGCCTCTGCCAAGGGCAAACCTCTTGATCCTAAGACTAGCTTGTTGAAATCTCCTGCTGAAAAGTTCTGGCTTCCTGGAATACTTATATTATAGACAAAGGATCACAGGGATGTCTGATTCAACCAATCCCAATACAATTCTGATTTTATCCAATGATCCAAGTACTTCACTCTTCCCAAATTGATTAAACATGTCTTTGTGCCTTCACACTTTTAATCATTTGATTGATTGATGCAATTAAGAATTCTTGGTCTTTTGTTTTTGTTTAATTGCAGGGGAATGGAGGGTAGAATTCCATTCTCACCCTTATACATAGATGAGGACAAAGGTCATACAGTTAGTAAGTGTTAGAGCTAGACTTCAAATGCAAGTAATATGACTCCAAAACCAACATTCTTTCCACGATACCAGACTACCTTTTTAGCTTATCCCACATATATTGTAGGCCAAGGCATGGAACCATGACCAGTACACTGTACCTCTGAGACTTGGATCTGGCCCAATCATATATAAAGTATATCTTAGCCAAAAAGAGAACTGTTAATTGAGAGTGCTAGAAATATCCTGGGAAATCATGTGAGCCTTAACTACATAGGAAAATAAATTCTTGTTATAAATTAGGACTCTCCAAATACCTAAATATCCTGTCTTTGCTCTTTTCCAACACTTTACAACATTTATATGAGGCAGAATCTTTCCAAGGTGTGGAAGCACAATATGAAATCATGTCCTAAGAAAGTTAGCATTCGCTCTTCTACAAACAGTAAGCATTTTCCACAAGTGTCTGTCTATGTGACTAAATCTATTTGCAGAACAAGCTGAACTATGGTCACTGGTCACACATCAAAACCTGATTTTTCATACATCCAACTAACCAAGAGAATGTTTCCAAAGTGTAATTGTTCTGGGCATTGAGACACTTTACAGCATGTTCCCATTCCATGATGGTACTTTGGAGCCAGGAGACTGTTACAAAAATATTATCCACTAGGATAAAGCCTTGCCTGATCAGCTGCCTTATTATTGTCTCTCTATGCCAACACAGACAGTGTCTGCCCTTGAACTTACCAGATGTTTCTGATTTATTTCTCTACCTTCTGAACTATAATTTTTTTTTTCTGGCACTGAATAGTTTCAAACAAAGGACTTTCTGTGATTTCTCAGGATCCATACAAATGCGAAATCCCAGTTAACATCACTGCAAGAGTCTAGGGATTTTTCTGTCACATTAAAATCCATCATTTCATTTTTAGTCTTGCTAGTTCTTGAGATACCTTCTCCTTAGAGGGATTTTGAGACTGACAATCTGATCCCCTCTCTGGGAAACACATGATTGAGGAACAGAGAGATAAGCAGCACTGAGTTCTAGAGGCAAAGTATTATTACCTTCCTATAATACTAAATTTCAAAAAGAAAAAGGTTACAACCAAAATGAAGTCTTCAAATGAAATGAGGAAAAAATGAATGGCATCATTAAAGCCTAGAAACATGATTGACTTAACCTTTCAATCCCATCAGCAAAAGTCAGTCAGCCAGGATTTACGAAGCAGTTGTCATTTTCTGAGACACTGGGCTAAGGTTACAAAGAGGAAAAAACAAGTTTACATTCTAATGGGGCAACATAAATATGACACTTCCTAGTGTCATATCCTAATACTTCATTTTTTTCATACTTATCTATTAACACACATTCTCCTTCACTAGATTCTCTTATCTTCTCACTTCTTACCTGTGAATATTCCCCAAAGCTCAGTACATAGTCAATAAATAGAGAGTAGATGAAAGGCAAAGGGGAAGATATTAATAGCTGAGGTGGTGGTGGGGGGGGGGGGTTGTTCAGGAAAGACTTCCTGCAGAAAAGTGCCTTTTGAGTTAAATCTTGAAGTAAGTCAGGGAAACTAAGAGGTGAAGATGGGGATACAGAGTTTTCCAGGTATAGGGAATTATACTGGAGTGTTTTGTTTAAGTGGGATATGATCTGTATTTCCTCAGAAGTGTTTCATCCCAATACTTTCAAGAACCTAGATAGAAGATAGTATTTTACCTTCCTTTTAGAACACCCTACTCCTCTAAAAATAAAACCAGTGACCTGCCAACTCCCTTATCTTGTAATATACAACCCAGAAACTTGGAAAGGGGGAGAGTTTCTATGATTGAAAGCTGTATAAATTGGGTCTTTGGAATACTTTGACATTTCTCAAGCATCCAAAGTGGGGAATGTCCTTTTCATGAAAGAATAAACTGTTGTGTTATACTTTGCCCTCTCAACTCCATGTTTGTGAACTTCTTGAAATGATGGGGTTCACTGTTCATGACTCCATTCCACACAGATGGGAGCTTGTCCAGGATTGTGAAAAGATGAGGGCCCTCATTTTCCCTTTATAGCATGGCTTAAGATGAGCATCAGCCACCATTTTACCACTGCCAGGCTGAAGGTGGAATGGAGAACTTCTCACTTCCTTTCAAGCCTGAAGGGACTTTCAGAAGCAAAAGTACTAAGATAGTGATGGTCCAGAAATTCAGATTTGGCTGCAAAAGGGATTTGTAAAGGTAAAGGGCCTAAAAGACAAAAAAGGGGAGTGCAGAATCCTTGATTTGGAGAGACTCTCTGGATGCATCAGAGACCAGGGGCAAGTGAGTATGTGTTTTCAGTGTCCCACAAGGCTCTCCACAGAAACAGGGCAAAGAAAGTGTAGTAGGGTTGCCTGTGTATGCAAGAGATGTAGAGATGCAGGAAACAGACTACATGGGGATAAATGAGATTATGAGCCTGATAAGTGGGAAAATGGGAGTGTCCTGAATAACAAGAAGTTTAGAAAAAGAGAGAGTTTGGGATGGAGAGATTGAAAAATGATGAATTATGTTTTGGACAAAGTACTTTTAGTGTGGTATTTGATATTGCTGTATTATTGTTGACAACCCTTTTCCCTGAAACTCTTCCTAGTCACCCTTATACTTCATTTTTTTCATACTTATCTCACCACTATTAACACATATTCTCCTTCACCACATTTTCTTGGTCTTCATATTCCTTACCTGAGAATATTCCCCAGAGCTCAGGGCTTGGCCTATTCCTCTCACTCTTAATTTATTCCATCAGAGAGCACTTGCTTGAATTCCTTCAACTCATCCTCCATTTATGTCCATATGCATCCACATAAATACATATTGTTATGGATAAAATCCTGCAACCATGTTTTCATGGGATGCAAGCTGGCAGTTGCCAATTTAGGACACAGAACCTGGCAGAGGACCCAGGCTGGGTGTCAGGGTGACAGTTGAAATGAGGGCATAAAAGGGGGTCCCCAGACCCCGCTGACTTCACTTCTGGATCTGATCTCCAGGGTTAGGGAGGAAAAGGGTAGAAAAGTGGGCCCCTGGGTGGTCAGGGTGGTTTTGGGGTAGATTCTTTAGATTGGTAGGAACAACTACCATTTTAGCCCATTTCAACAGCTCATTGGCACACCCAACAACAGTCTTTATAAGTAAGAGATAATTTCTACCATCAAGACATCACCATCTGACCCAGGGCTATCAGTTTTTGATAGCCCTGGGTCAGCAACAAAGAGTATCAGAGTTGAGATTGCCCTCAAGGCATTCTTATACCAGCTGCACTATAAGAAAATCTTTCAGTATTTCCTAAAGTAGTTTAGTGATATTATTTGATCAAGATCTTAGCTTACCTCACCCACTTTCCAAATCCCTTTTACCTGATTCAGTTTAGTTAACAATAAACCCATTTAACCTCAAGCTTAAAGATCTTTGAAATCATTGCCTTTACCTTTATCAAAGGCCAAGTTTCACCAGCAGTCAGATCATATTATTAGCTCTAGTTGGCAAACTTTATTAAACAGTTTAGTTTCAGGAAGTCCAAACCTCCTTCCCAGAAACTACACCAACTATCCAAAGGAATTATTTCCAACTCCCAGGGGCAGAGGCAGAGAATTCTGATCTTAAAGGGGTCTTGACTTTGCTAGTGAGAAAGTTTCATCTGTCTCTCATTCAGCTTAGGTGCAGGACCCCTGTTACCATACCAACTTCTACATCTGCTTAAGGACTCCCTGGGCTGGCCTATTACCATCTACACTCCATCCCCTTGTATTGCAGTTACCACCACCACCCCCCCCCCCCCCCCCGCTTTACAATATACACACATATGTGCTTATGATGCTTGAATTTTTACAAAATACTTTACATATGTTATTTCACAACAACCCTACAGAGAAGGTGCTATCATTATCCCTATTTTACAGATAAGGAAATTCAAACTGAAAGAAGGTGATAACCTATACTGTGTTTAAAGAAGATAACCAGGACAGTAAAGAGCCCTCAAATCATGCCATACAAAAATCATTTAAAATTAAGGGCAGCTAAGAAGTTCAATGGATTGAGAGCCAGGCTCAGAGAGAGGAGGTCCTGAGTTCAAATATGACCTAAGATACTTCCTAGCTTTGTGACCCTGGGCAAGTCACTTAATAGTCCTTACCACTCTTCTAGATTAGAAACAATACACAGTAAAGAATAAAGGTAAGAATTTAAAAAACAATTAAAGGAATTTGAGTCAGAAGACCTGGGTTCAAATCCTATCTCTGATACTACCTTTGTGACTTTACCTCCTTGGGCATCAGTTTCCTCATTTTACAAATGAGAAGCTTGGACCACTAGGTCTCATTGGTCCCTTCCTATTCTAGATCTCTGATTCTATTAACCCTTAAGAAGCTGAGAGAATAGGGGGAACATAGTCACAGAAAATAGAAAAGGCCTTAGGAATAATGTAGTCCAAACTCCTCAGTCCCCACTACCATCCTGTGAAAGGAAATTTCTTTATCTTAACTCAATCAAGTACTTAGAGAGTTCCATCCTTTTAACTCAGTCAGAAACTTGTGAATCCTTTGATAAGAGTTTACACCCTTAGAGGATGAGAGATGGATCCCACAAACACTGCCTCCCTGAGCACTATTAGGCAAATTGAAAGACTGCTATTGGTTTCTGTGAAGAGGGGGAAAGACAGGAATTGACATGGAAAAAGGAGTATAAAAAGAGACCAACATGGTCTGGATTCCATTCCCTTCCTTGGTTTTTGCAGAGATTGGTTCCTTGGCTCTCTTTGCTGCCTTGGCTTGTGGAAAGACTGGTTCCAGAGATTCCCTCCTTGGCTTGTGGAGAGACTCTTTCCTTGGATTCTGCATTGGCTTGCTATTAGACTTTCATGTGGAGATCAGGACTTGTGGAAGCCCTTGCTGCGGGGCTGAGCCAGACTTCATTGGAGAAGCAGTTAAGACTAGTAGACTTGTTAAAGTTCTGTCTCTTTTCTACATTTCCCACTTTCACTTTTTCTACCTTGTAAATAAAAGCTGCTAACAATCATTTTGGCTTAGGGGTGAATGTTTTATAAACAATGACCACTTTTATAACTCATATTGAGTCAAAACCCAATTACATTTCTATAATCCTTTAATTCTTGCTGTTTCCCCTCACCTCTCTGATTAATTAAGATATTGCCCATCCTCTCTTACTAATTAAATCCTACCCATACTTCAAATTCCAGCTAAAATCATACATCTTCTATGCAGACTTACCCAATTACATTAATTTCTCCAATACATTGACCAATCCCTTCTCTAAATTCTTTCAAAACTGACAGCCTACAAGCATATAATTTAATACTTCATTATATATTGTTGTTGAACATCTTGGACTTTGGAAAGTAGAATGAGGATGTGACCAAAAACTGAAAGGAAAAAAATGTGTAGGAAATTAACAAATTTGACTGAAGGAAATATTTATGCAAGATCATGCTTGCTTGAGTAATAATCAGAACATCTATCAAAATGTCAGGGCAACAGATGTTAACCCAGATGTTCTGGGACAGCCGCAGGTGACAAGCTGACATTAGTCATATAACAACTAAGAACACACACACCTAACAACTATAATATAAAAGATATTTTTATAGAATCTTGCCGAGGTGCTACATCAAATATACTGAAAAGCCTTAGAGCCTACTGATGATTTCCATTTATTTTGAAGACTAACCAATTACGGAGGAAGAGATATTTTCATATGTGTGTATATATGTAAATCAAGGTGAGTAAAATTAGATGAATAATACATTTTTGAAAATGAGAATTCTTCTGCCATTGGTATTTGTTTAAGGCTTTCCTTCCTTTAAGAAACATTGCAAACATGGAAACATTACCTTTTAGACAACCTGGCTAATTTGATGTTCCCTATATTTATTTTTCATTTTGTTCTGAGTTCCTTAACTGGCTCCCTACACTAGATTATAAAATCTTTTAAAATAAAGATTCCACAGTGCTTAACCAATGTTGGGTGTGGAGTAGCACTCATTGATGATTAAAACTGATAACAAATAGCAATAATTAGCTTTATTTAATCTCATTTTCACCATTTCTGAATTATTCCAAGTTCAACAATAAGCAATCTAATGGCGTTTTAATGGAATTATAGGAATGATAGAAGTTTCTATAAAGTGATCTCATCAGGAAATTGCATTAACAAAATTTTATTTGCATACCTAGAGTACAGAAAAAAGAATTTCCATTTTTGAACATCAAGGGACCATATGAATTAATAGGGAAAGCACTAGGCTTATAAGAACAATCTGTGCCCTCACTGTGCCTGGTTCTGTGTGACCTTAAGTAATTCATTTAACCTCTTTAAGCCTCAAATAGGGAAATAAATGGGCTTATTGTAAGCACAACTTTCCCAATTTATGAGTCTGTTCCAAGAGGAGCAATTGCTATGTCATATTTTAGGGATAATACTCTGGGTGATACTCCTACTTACTGTAGTTCACACACATGTACTGGCATGTTTTCCATGCTTTCCATTAACATATATTCACAAGATTTAAATATTCCTTAATAAATGCTTTTACTAAGGTTGTAAAGTAAAAAGGAACTAGTATAAAATATTCCTCCCCAAACCTAGGGTACCCTTTCCTCAAAGGTACTCAGCATCCATGGAAATAGAGAATTCAAACTGTTATAAATAAAAATTAATTTGGAAGCACATTACCAGATTTATAAACATTTATTAGGAAAGAGAGAGAAAGAGATAGAGTGACAGGTTTCTCAACCTTTCTAACTTCTAGCAAACTTCATTCCTCCATTGCAGTCTGCTAAGGCCATCACTTAGAGATTATCAGATAAGGTAGCAGAGAGCAGCTCCAGAGACCATTCCTTCAAAGGTGGAAGCAAAAAGCCCACTCTCCTTCCCAAGCTCACTTTTATAAATTCACCTTGCTCCTCCCTCTGTAGTGACCTTGTGCCATCAGACACATCATGTGTCTCCTTGACTCCTATGTCTCGCCACTAGGGATCCAAGACCCCTAAATAATTTACTTCACAAAAAAACTTAGAGTACAACAATAGTGACATACACATGCAGGATACATATGCAGCAAAGGATAACACAATTTCCAATACTGAGTGACCTGCAATTCCTTCTCTCCACATAGAACTTTCATGTTAGTAGATATACTTAGGTACAATGTCTCTGCTAGACAGACTTCTCAGCTGGATTCAGTGTTAGCTCCTTTCTTGAGTCCAAAGCTAGATCTCTTCGCTGCTATGAGTGGTCATGTTCCTTAAAGTTATTTCCTTCCACTGGTGAATATCTTGTATGAGTATCAGTATCCTTATCTGCCTTTGGACATTCCAAAATTTTGGGGATGCAGCCAAAATAGTGCTTAGGCAAAAATTTATCTCTAAATTCTTTTATTAACAAAATAGAGAAAGATCAGATCAAGGAATTCCTTTGGTATGTGTCTCTCCTCCCAACTGGATGTACTACCTATTATTAGTCCGGCAGCTCCAATGACATAATCCATTGGGGTAGGGACAGGGAGGCAGGGAGAAAAAGAAGAGAAAGTTCTCTTTGTTGTCTTCTGGTATAGTTAAAAGGATCTGCTTCCTCAAAGTGTTCCCTACAGAGCCACAATTACTAACAATTTAATGGTTTGTTTCTTTATACAGAGACCTAAAGGGTGTGATTGATTTCTTTCAGTCAATCCCAAAAAGTTTCCTGTGTAGTTTCAGTTGTCTTCATCCAATAGTCAAAGCCTTATAATCCTATTTAAATTCACTAAAGACTTAGCCAACATTACTGTGAGGTAACCTAAATATGCACATTCCCCTACAATTACTTTACACTTTGTGTTTATATTCTGAGACTTCCATCACCTCAACAACTGAGGTGAGTAGTGAAAGAACAACCTTTGCATAAAGCACAATGCAAATGGAATAACTATTACATGAATATTATGATAAGGTAATGGCAAGTCTAGCATTCTTTATTCAAATGATCTCATTCTCAAAAGAATGATCATTCTTTTCCTCTTTCTTAATTTACATGAGCTAAATAGGCATCTAAATAAAGACCAGGCAACCAAAACTGAACCTTTCCCAAATTTAAGGATGAGCATCAAGGACAATCTTGAGCTTTTATTCTAGGATTAGGATTTACCCCTGTTAAATGAAATGCGCATTAGGTCACTCCCTACTTCATCTTCCCTTTTTGGTTTTCTGTATTTTTTTCTAAAAACTTTCCTAATAGTGCTTCTGTCAGTCAAGTCTGTGAAACTACTAGATTGGGAAAATATGGGTCATTTGTTTTTCTTCTTACATTCTATGAGTTATTAAGAGACAAGTCCAACTGGATGATTAACTACTTGTCCAAGTGCAAAGTGTTCCAGGGCATCCTCACTGCCAGAATTTCTTTCTTTTTTAATTTATTACTTTCCTGGCTAGCTTATTATTATCTTTACATTTTTCCAGTTAGCTTCATATAGGAATTTGCATATAACTATCCTACCAGATGGCCCCTTGAGCTACACTAATTTTTGCTCATTAGAATCATATCATAATGCTAAAATAGCCCATTCCACTAACCTTAAGCCCAAAACCAAAGTTTGGCCCAATGCTTATTAATGTTTTATAAAAGCATTTTAATTAGATATGTCTTTACTTAGCAAACATTTTCCCCAAAAGAAAATTCTTGAGGACTATGTCCGAAGGCTGAGATCATAAGTAGCATCCTTTTTAAAACCAAGAATTAAATGATTTCAAAATCAACAATTAAATACTGAGCTTTGGAAATAATTGGTCAGTCTCAAGAGTATTAATCACTCTTTGAACTCAGAAGGTTTGAAAAGGCAAAAGGACTGGATTCATTTCATTTCTGTCACTCATCTCAAGGTGATGAAAGGATATTGTCAAGCAATGGAAGAAACAGGAATGCCAGTGTTGTTGGTGCCTTCAGTTTGATGAAGATCATAAGATAAATTGGTAAAGTTCATTTGGTCAAAACACAAACTGCTTTCAGTCCAAAAGAGATCTTTTAAAACAAATCAAGGCATGAACTCTTTATTCACACAGAATTCATTGAATTCATTTTTCTCTGAAAGTGACCACTGAATGAAGTCTGTCTGAGTCTAACACAAAGTTAAAGCTTAAGAAGACAGGTTTGCTTTGTCAAACGGATATTGTAATGATTTTGCATTTTTGCTCAGTTGTTTCTGTCCTAAGTTTTTGTGACCCCATCTGTAGTTTTCTTAGGAAAGATATTGGAAGGAAATCATTTCCTTCTTCAGCTCATTTTACAAATGAAAAAACTGAGGCAAACAGAGTTGAGTACCTTGCCTATGGTCATGCACCTAGTAAGTGTCAGGTCAGCCTTGAGCTCAAGAAAATAACTCTTCCTGACTTCAGACCTTGCTCTCTATCCACCTAGCTGCTCCCATTTTACTGCTGAATCATGTTAATTATAGGGAGCATCACACCATTAAATCTGATAGTATTTGGAATTAACTGAGCATCCTTTCCATTTATGGGGTGTTTTTTTTTCAGTGATTACTATAATTTCACATCTATATTCTCATAGTATAGGGTAAAGAGTACTGTATTGGTGGAGTCAGTTCAAATCACTGCTATGCTGCTTATTGTCTCATATGAAAAGGAAATTCTTTGTTCTCTTTGTCTATTCTGAGTTTACATTTGTAAAAAGGGAATCCTTTATTCTCTTTGCCTAATTGGAGTTAACATTGGTTAACAATAACTTAAGTACTCCTACTTAGTACTTCACTAGATGGTGATGAGAAGATGGGATTTGCTAAAGATACAAGCAATGTGCAGGAACAGGGAAAAGCAGGAAGAGAAGCTTGGAATGTTGGTGAGAGAAGGATTCTGAAAGCCAATGGTATTCTGGGAAGGGATGGTTGGAGCCAGAGGGTTCGGTCTTGAACTCTTGGAGGAGAGAAAGCTCTGAACCTTTCTCCTGGACTATTTCCAGCAAATCCTGAGCAAAAGTAACTCTTGTTGAAGATCTTTTATATTCCTGTATCTATTCCTGGATTTCTGAACATCTACATCAGTGTGGACTCAGTCAAAATAGCAGTCTACCTGGAGGGTTCACCCTGAGAGTGATTGTTCTGAGCCAGCAGTGAACCTCTCAACCCTGAACTGCTTACATCCTAGAGAATTGGTTGATTACTTAGCCTAGGATTAGTTAATGTATAGAAATCATCTAGATTAGAGAGGAGTTGCACGTTTGCCTTGGCTTTGGCCAAGGGCAGAAGATTGTCATTTATTGGGGTATTAGACAGGGTTTTCTGTTACTCATTTTCTTGATCCAAACCAATCACCCTGTGCTTCAATAAACTATCTTATGAAGAATTATAGCCGTCAGAACAGTTGATTATAAGGGAATATGTGTTTGGAGATATCTCAGAGAGAGGGAGCCTATTTCAATTGGGCCAAGTCAAGCCCCAATCAACCACCATTCTCTGTCTCTGTCTCTGTCTCTGTCTCTCTTTCTCTAGCATTCTGTCCCACAGGGGAAAACACCCTAGGAACCTAGGTAAAGTAAAATTCCTAGCAAAATGCCTTTTCCTTTTCCTGAGGTGTTTATCTCTCTCTGGCACAGTTGCTGCATTATCCTTTCTCACACACTTTAAGCTGACCCAACTCAGGGAGCCAAAAAGCACTTACTCCTTAGAGAACTGTAGAAACTGCCCTGCTAGATCAAGAAACCAAAAGCCTTGATCACTCATTACATCCTTGGAGGGGTTTCTCAATTCCCTTGTAACAGTTCTCAAGTAAAGCGCAGAATGACATCCATCTTTGATCTCTGTCTCAGGGGGGAGGCATCCTGTTAGGTCAGGTCATGTTAAACCCTGACCGCCCATTACAAACATCTTTCAGGGGCTCCCCAATTTACTTTTAACAGTGAAGACAGGATTAATTCTCCTCTGCCTACCTTTTGATTGAATTAGCACAAGCTTGAACTATGTGGGGGAGCTCACAAACCACTGAGAGAATTCATACCATCAGAAACTCAATCAGCCAGGAAAATGTGAGCCTTTTTTATGAGACTTCACACCTCCAGAAGGTGAGAAGTGGATCCCATAGACACTGACCCTCTGGGCAGTGCTGGACAATTTGGAAGCTATGATTGGCCCCTGTGAAGAAGGGAATGGACATGAAGCCACTATAAAAGGCCTTGAATTTCTGGGGCTAGGGAGGTTTGTTTTGGCTTCGAGAACATAAGATTTAAATTTAGTGGTTGAACTTAAATTATGTGAAATAATGTGTTTGGTTGGAGTTATTATATCGCAAGCCAGAAGTTTATTTACAAAAATAGAGTGGGAAACAATAAGATAGAGAAATGTGGGAGAGATTAGAGAAAATGCCTATACCAATCCTCAGCCAGGAGGGCCTGTAGTGAGTAACTACTGGCCTCCTCCAAGATGGAAGCTAGCCTCTTAGGAAACTAGGAAAGTAGTCAGCCCTTTTCACTCACCCAAACAGGTAATCCAGGAGTCAAAATCCAAGGCTAATACCTTGATCTAAGCCACAGTCTAAGCCATAGTCTCCAGTGAAGTTCCCTTGAAGACTATCTCCAGGAGATACTCTTCACTAGGGTCACCTTCTACTATGAACAGAGGGGGTTAAGGTCCTATTATTTAATAATTCAGAGAAGCACTGTTATTTGGCTAAGATATGGGAGCAGAGGTTTGCTTCCCACAACAGCCTGGCAAAGCTTCTCTGAAAGTGTTAAAATTCTAAGACAGACTTTAGCGCTTTAGTAACAGCTTCAAGATGTCCGTTGGCTTAGAGGTAAGTAGGAAGTAGATCTTGACTTCCTGGGACCCTAATAATAATTATTGGTTTAGCACCAGCTTGATCTAGATGTAATTTGATCAGCTAGGCTAGTTACCACAATCTGACTAAAATTATCTTTAAAGGATGCTGTCTTCAATGAAGGTAAGTTTATCAACTCTTGAATAATACTACCAGAGGCTTAAAAGGTTAACTGGGTTTATTTGCGTAGATTGAAGGAAAGATAAACTGGGATATGGAAGAGATGGAAGAAGGTAAACCCTATTTAATCTTGCCTAATAATTACTATAATCAGTTATGCCAAAATCTAATATAAGTTGTCCTAGGTGCTGAGTCCAGGGGACTTTGAGAGTCTCCCCTGGCTCAGAAGCTGATATGAATTCTGTTGGTGCTGAGCCCAAGGAGACTTTGAGATTCTCCCCTGGCTCAGAGACTGTTGTTGATTCTTGTTGGCTTATGTGATGATCTTATTTAATAATTAAGCTCAGTAGCCTTATCAATATTAAGATGATTGTGGGGCAGCTGGGTAGCTCAGTGGATTGAGAGTCAGGCCTAGAGATGGGAGATCCTAGGTTCAAATCTGACCTCAGACACTTTCCAGCTGTGTGACCCTGGGCAAGCCACTTGACCCCCATTGCCTATCCTTACCACCCTTCTGCCTTGGAGACAATACACAGTATTGACTCCAAGATGGAAGGTAAGGGTTTAAAAAAATACTAAAATGATTATTATAGTTAGCAATGTAGTTTAATGTAGTTTAAATGCTGCCTGCCTGCCTATAACAATCTCCCTCCGCCTGGGGCAAGGACTACAGATAACCTCCTGCCTCCCAACCCAAAGAAGAAGAAGGGTTGAGGGGTTTGTGCACCCCAATTTATACTCCTTTCCCAAATGTCACATTGGCACAAGGACTGCCTTGCCAGGTTCTGTGTTCTAAAGGGGTAAACTGCTTTTTGCACTTACAGAAAATGGCTGACCATTTCTTCTATATAATACACTTCACATGATTCCTCAGGGATTTTCATGGCTTTTATGGTGCTTTCCTGTCCCTGCCCCTTTTCTTGGGGGCCAATCACAGTTTCCAAATTGAGTTCTCACCTTTGGAACCACATCTTTATGAGTGTGTGAACTCTCACATTTCTGGCTTGTTGTCACCTAGCATCAAGTAAGGTGTGAACTCACTAAGTGGTTTGTGAGTTCCTCCACCTGGTTCAAACTTGTGTTGATTCAAACAAAAGATAGACAAAAGAGAGCTAATCTTGTCCTCACAATCTAGTAATCTAAGTAGGGGTACTTAAGTTATTGTCAAAGTTTTAACTTCAGTTTAGGCAAGGAGAACAAAGGATTCCCTTTTCACAAGTGTGAACTCAAAGAGAACCAATAATTCCCTTTCACGAGAAGGAAGTCATTTTAAGGAAGAAAGTTGGCCACAGGAATCACCTTCAGCTTGAGTCATTGTCTTGACTTGCCTCTTGGAGGGAACTTGGGTGAGCAGATAGGTGGCTTTCCCTTTCTGTCTTCTGGAGAGAATTTAATTCCAGTTGAAGGTCAACTAGTCCTGGCTGAGTTGAGCACCAGAGCAATATTTAGATAGATAGGCTAATGTCTTCTCTACCCTTTTGTATTTCTCTACTTTCACTCTTTCCACCTCTTTTGTAAATAAAAGCTATTAAGGGTCATTTTTGACTTTGAGCAATAGTACTTTGAATCAGTGACCACCACTATTATTTATAATTTTCATATATTTTAGTCAAACCATTAATTGTTAAACCCTACACTCAGTGAACCTAAAAAATTAACTAATTTCTTTGGGTCTCTATTTACTAATCTGTAAAATCAGAGGACTAGAAGATGATCTCAAAGATCCCTCCTCTAAACTACAAATCCATGATTCTGTGATTCTGAAGATCTTTGTTCTTTGGAAAGCTACTTAATCAAACTCACTTTCCATTCCTCTCTTGAAAATTAATGCACTTTCAGATGTTTAAATTAATACCTTTCAGTTGTTTGTTCTTAAGCTACAGCCAACTCAAAGACCAAACCTGCTAGTCCTAGCAAGTTATTTGATATTAATATTCTTGAGTACAGCTTCTGTCTGTCCTTTTCCAGTCTATGATCACAGTTCAGTATGACATGAAGTATGTGTTAATTGTGCACAAATTCCTTTTAGACTAAAGACTCTATGCTGCTATCCATGATTTCCATCCCACTGGTGCTTGCAATCCTGGGACAGATGATTCTGGAAGTGCTGATCTTTCTTGAGAGTGGGTCCTACAGTTCCTTCTTCATTCTCCACAGAGGATCATAGAGTCATAGACAGACAGCTAAAAGGGCTTGTTTGTTGTTTAGTTTTTTCAGTCTTGTCCAATTCTTCATGATCTCATCTGAGGTTTTCTTGGCAAAGATACTGGAGTGGTTTGCCATTTCCTCTTGGATCATTTGACAGATGAGGAGACTGAGGCAAATAATTTAAGTGAATTGTCCAGAATCACACAGCTAGTAAGTGTGTAAGGTCAGATTTAAAGCAGAGCTTCCTGACTCTAGGCCAGACACTCTTTCCACTGCACTGCTTAGCTGACAATAGAGATTTCTCTAGAGTAGTGACTAATGACTTGCCCAGGATCACACAACCAGTATGTCAAAGATAACACTGCCCGTGAACAAACATAAAGCACTATAAAAATTTCAGTTATTAGTAAGCATCCTGAATATAATTTTCTATAAAGAGAATTGTATATAATGTAAAACCTCTCCTAATTTTGTCAGCTCCAAATTTCACTTGGTCACTAGAACTCGAATACCTAGAGCTTATGTTTTCTAATATTTAGGACAAACATTTCTTTCCACCCTCAGTCTCTAAAATGTGTCACTTGTTGCCTATTGGACATTTCAAACTAGATGTCACCACAGGTATCTAAAACTCAATATATGCCCAAATTATCTCATAAATAAAACCACCATTACAAACATTCTCATCCAAGAGAGGGAAATGCTGTGGGCTTAATTTGAAAGTAATGCTTTTCAACAAATCTTTGTCATAAGATAATAGCCTTTATATTGCTAAATAAGTGTCTAAATCAATTGGGTAAATTTATGTACAAAGTGATAGTCAATCCTTTTTTCAGCTACTGAGACTTTATTTCTCTATTCTCAATTCCAAATAACCAATATGTATTTATATATCCAATTTACTAGAGGAGGTATGCTGCGTTAGTTGTTCATTGTAATGCTACATACTTAATCCTTTCTGAACATCATAAAGAATCAAGAAATGGGCTATGCCTACAAAATTTTCATTAAAATATTTTTTATCCCTTTTAAAGTTATTTCTAACTAAGAAATGTAGATCATTTATACCAGACAGCATCCTCAATAGTTGGAAGAGATTTCATTTAACAAGGAAGAACAGTATGAAAATCTGTCTCTTGTTCTTAACAAAAAAGAATCATGTAAAACACATCTAACACAAACAAAATGACAAGATCTTAACAAAACACAATTGAAAATATCACATCTATATCAAGAAGAAAACCTACAAATATGTCCATGGTTGTATGTTTCATACTCCACAAGAAAATTGTTAGCATAATTCAGTAAGTTTTTTCCTTAAGAATCCTTTGTATTTGTATAAAAATTTGGCATTTTGAAGAAAAAGTAAGCAAATATGTTGTTTTTTACAGAAAATAAATGCAGTATGGCATAGGGAAAGGAATAAGTATTTATTATTAAATATCTACTACATGCCATGCATTATGAGGAAAATGCTTTACAAATATTATTTTACTTGAATCTCACAACAACCCTATGAGGCAGGTTGCCATTATTATCCTGGTATAATAAAAAGAAAGCTATGTTATAGTCAGGAAGTTCTGGTTCAAGTTCTGCTTCCAATACATAAAAGCTCTGTGACTCTAAGTAAATCTCATAAGGTCCCAAGCAACCCTCTAACACAGTGGTTCCCAAACTTTTTTGGCCTACCGCCCCCTTTCCAGAAAAAAATATTACTTAGCCCCCTGGAAATTAATGTTTTTTTAAATTTTAATAGCAATTAACAGGAAAGATAAATGCACCTGTGGCCATCACCACTCCCCCCCTGGATCAGTGCAGCACCCACCGGGGGGCGGTAGTGCCCACTTTGGGAATCACTGCTCTAACACTATAATAAATGGTTATGGTAGAATAGTTGCTGATTTGTATTGTTAAATTTACTTACTGGGAGTTCCCTAATCCAAAGCTTTTGTCAAAAGCAATCCAAAGATAGAATATTTTAAAGGAAACTCATTATTTTTATATTGGTTCTGCCAGAAAAATTTAGACTTGAAAAATCTATTCTTTAAACAGAAATATCAATAATACTGTAATTCATTGAATACGTGGTCATTCTTTGAGATAATATAACTCCTATAACCCTTATGACCAAGGTTCTCCCATGAAAGAATGAATGAATATAAAAGTATTTATTAAGCATTATATAGGGAACACTGTACTAAGGAGTGGGGATATAATACAAAACCTTAGTCCCTACCCTCAACAAGCTTACATACTAATAAGAGAGAGACAACACATGTAGCAGAATGTTGGCCAAGGAGGGATATTTTCTTTCAGCACATTACAAATATGGCTAATGACAAGTAGGTGGCAGAATGGATAGAATACTATGCTTGGAGTCAGGAAGCTTCCTGAGTTCATATCTGGCCCAACACAGTTACTAGTTTTTAGATTACAGATAATAAAATTGAGGCTGAAAAAGGCTTTCCAAGGAGAATAAATTTAGTCAATGTCTGAGACAACTCAACAATTAAACCTAAATCTACCCAAACAATACAGACAGCTAACTTGAGCAGAAAAAGGGCAACTAAAGAAGTAAAATATTGACATTGCCTACTTGAATTCGATTCCTTTAATAATTGCTTTACTCTCTTTCTATTTTACCATTTAGATGATTTAATGGATCCCACTGAGCCACCCTTGAGAAAATTTTTCATCCAAAATGAGAATATCTATCTCTAACATGAATTATACTGTATATTTGATATTATTTCATATTTATGTCTTATTTTGCAATTTATCAACTATTTTCCTTACAACAATCACATGATATATACTTTAAATATTAAAATCCCATTTTATAGATTAATAAAACTGAGGCCCAGAGAAAATAAGTGATTTGCCACAAAAAGAATTTAGGATTTTAGGTTCAAATTCAGGTTCTCCCCCTTACTACCTATATGATCTTAGGCAAATCATTTACTCTTTCTAGGGCTCATTTTTTTTCTGTAAAATGGGGGAATCAAACTAGCTGACTTCAAATGTCCCTTTATGCTATGTATTATATTGAATCAGGAATAGACTAGAGTCTTTAAGTTCTAAATGCAGACCTTTTTAATCAATTGTAAGATATTGGCTACTACTTAAAAACTTGAAGATGCATAATAAGTATAAAAGTGTAAAAAACAATTCTTTATTCCTTTTTTAATTTAATAGGGGACCTGGATGTCCTCTTACCATAGAGATGTGTAGGGATTAACCAACCCACAGTGACAGGAAAAAGAAACCATAGAGACAGGAAGTGAGGTAGAAAAAGGGTAGAAAAGGGGCCAGCATCAGTTGGTCGGTCAGTTGCTGACAGGTGCTGGCAGTTGCAGGGAAGTTGGCTGTTGGGAGTGTGTTAGGTTGGTGGTTGACAGTTGCTGGAACATAAAAGGCAAGCCTGATCTTACTGATAGGGCTTTTTGGCTTTAGCATTTAAAGGACTTTTTGGCTTTTGGTTTGGACTGTTAGGTTTTTTTCTTTCTTGAACTTTTTTTTGGGAGGTGGTTGGTCTTCATTGACAGACCTAATTGGGATTGGATTAAACACTGATTGGGTTGGTTTTGATTGGACTGGACTGGGTTGGAACTTTGTGGGATAGTTATTATTAGAGGTAGTTATAGGCAGTTATAGGTAGACAAAGGTAGTTTTAGGTAGTAATTATAGATAATTATAGGTAGTTATAGGATAACTAGTATAGACATTAAGAAATATTCTTTCTCTACCTCTTTCCTATATTTCCCTCCTTTATTTTATATTATTTTCTAACTCTGTTTTAATAAAGCTAAATTGTTAATTGTTAAAGCTGCTCTTCTATTTTTTGTCAAATCCCTATTTTTAACCCTTACAAAGGTAAGTTTGCTATGACTGCTATATTTTAATTTATCAGAGTAATCTCATTTTATAATAACTATGGATGTCAGAAAATACCATATAAAGGCAACAATGGCATAGTGGGAAAAGAATTGGTATTAGAGATAGGTCACTTGGATTATAATGCTGGTTATAACACAATTTAGTGGTTTGGCATTGAATATAGTATTTTGCTTTTATGAACTTTAGAGTATTAATCTGTAAAATGGAAAGTTGATCTAGAAAGACACTAAGATCTAGTGCAACTCTAAATTTCTATATTTATTGATCCAAGGCCCATTGTTCCTATTGCTTGATTTAGTTCAATGAGATGTAAACAGTTGATCTAATCTAGCCCCAAAACAGGTGCAAAAGTAGCTCGAATAAATCAGCATGTGTTAGCAAAAAATGTGTCATCTGAAAATGGCTACTGAAATGTTTGAAATTATAGCTAATATGAATTGAAGAGGAGCAATATGACATTTTTCTAATTGACCCATCGTAATGATATGTTATGTTCCTCTTGGGATAAAATGTTAAAAATCATCAGCCTACCAAAATTAATAATCAAAACTTATTTAACTAAGAACAGCCTGGTATAACTGGAACACTTACTTCATACCCTAATTCTAGACATCTTGACATCTTCTTCTTTTGACATTTTATTCATGCATGTTAATTTCCTTTTCACATAATTCAATAACACACATTTATTATGTGCCTGTTATGCAAAACAATGGTGATACAAAGATCATATCATTATAAATTTGGAAGGGACCTTAAAAGCTATCTAGTTCTGACTCGCCCATTTATTTTACAAAAAAATGAAGTGACCAAGAACAGACATGTATGAAATAGCAGAGCAAGGATCTCAAACAATGTTCTCTGATTCTACATCCAGTGATCTTTCCATATCACCACACTAAGTTTTAAAACCCAATGGCATCATACACCAGGATAAAGTAAAAATGGATACTTGATCTAAAAATAAAGGATAACATCATAAACAAATTAAGGGAAAATGGAAAAGTTTACCTGTCAGATTTATGGATAAGGGAAAAACTTAAGTCCAGATATGATACAGAGAACATTGCAAAAAGTGAAATCAATAATTCTCATCATTTTAAAAATATTCTGTACAAATAAAGCCAACATAAAATAAATTAGAAGGAAAACAACAAATTTGGGAGGAAATCTTAAAGCAAGTATCTGACAAAAACCTTATTTTTCAAATTTGTAGCAAACTGAGTCAAATTTATAAGAATACAAAGCATTTCACAATTGAAAAGTGGTCAAATGATATGAACAGGCAGTTCTCAAAGGAGGAAATTAAAACTATCCATAGTCATATGAAAAAATGTTTCCAATCACTATTGATTAGAGTAATACAAATTAAAACATCTCTGAATTACTGCCTTATACTATTAGGAGTAAAATAAGATTTGGGGTTTGGTAAGTAAGTGACAGGAATCTGAATCCTGTCAGGCTGGCAGACTGTCTTGAGATGGAACTTTTAGCTAAGATCTGACTTAAGGGTTCTGTGAAGATCTGGGAATTGGAAGTTCGGTTAAGTCAACTATCTTTTTGCTCTCTCTGCTGGTGTTCCTTGCCCAGAGAGGTAGCTAAAACTTTGGCTCTTGGAAATTCCTTGAACCGGAATGACTGTTGTAGAAAGAGGAGGAAGATGGAAGTTTTGGGAAAAGTTGTGAAAGGAAGATCTACAGTTAAGAGAAAAAAATCTGGTTTTTGCTCCTCTGTAGTTACAGAGTGTAGCAGGCTGGGCTCAGCCTTTTCAGGCCAGAAACCACTAGACCAAAACCCGAACTGACTAGAAGTTGGACACCTAACTGAACAAATACAAGGAGGCAGTAACTGAATATTATATAAGAATAATTATTAGAAATAGGATTAGATAATTAGAAATTGAGTAAGTTAGTAATAAGGAGAGAGAGTAGGTGTGGTTTTTACTGGATGGAAGTGGATTCATTAGTATTTAGGAATCTTTTCTGCTTTTACCTTTCCTTTAAACTCTTTTAATCCTTATAACCTTAATAAATAGAGGTTTTGTTTTTACCTACTGTCTCCACAGTTGTGTCAGATCAAATCCCCAGATAAGGCCTTACTATTAAAAGGCCCACCATTCTTCCCAGCCCATATCAACTTTGTTACAAAGTTAAGTCAATTGGCCCTTCTTACTAACAAACAGATACAATCCCAAAATATCCACAGTAAAATCTACTAGATTGGCTAACAAGACCAAAAAGGAAAATGATAAATATTGTAAAAGATGTGGGAAAATTGGGTCACTAATATACTCTTGGTGGAACTGTGAATGGATACAACCATTCTGGAGAGCAATATGGAAACAGACTCAAAAGGTCAAGAAGCTATGCCTACCCTTTGACTCAGTAATACAACTATTAGGTCTGTGCCCCAAAAAGATCAGAGATAAGGGGAAAAGGACCTACTTGTACCAAAATATACATCACAGCCCTTTTGGTATTGGTAAAGAAATGGAAACTGAGGGGTTGACCTAATCACTTAGAGAACAAGTTGTGGTATATGGTTGTAATGGAATACTATTATGCCGTAAGGAAAAAGGAACAGAAGATGAGTACAAAAAATCTGGAAAGTCTTATATGAATTGATGCAAAGTGGATTGAGAAGAAGCAGGAGTACAATATAGACAGTAACAGAAATATTATATGATGATCAGTTGTGAAGGACTAAACCATTATCAGAGAAGCAAGTCTCCAAGATAAACACAAGGGAGTCATGATGACTATCCACAACCAAAGAAAGAACTATGGAATCTGAGTGCAGATCAAAGCACCATCTTCCACTATATTTCCTTCATGAGAAAAATATATATTACATGAAAGTACAGGTAAAACCTATATCAGACTGTTCACCACCTGGAGAAGGGAACAGGGATGGTGAAAATTTGAATTTCAAAATGTCAAAAACAATTGTCAAAAATTGTTTCTACACATGATAAAAAAAAGTAAAGTAAAAACCAATGGCAACGAGTTTAATATAGGTGGAAAGAAAGGACGTGAATACAAATAACTTTGATATAAAGGGTATCACAGTAAATACATTATATGTATGGAGTACTAAGAAAATTTAGGGGCAGCTAGCTGGCATAGTGGATAGAGTGCCAGGCCTAGAGTCAGGAAGGCTCATCTTCCTAAATTCAAATCTGGCCTCAGACACTGGCTGTATGGCTCTGGACAGGTCAGGTAAGCCTGATTACCTCAGTTTCCTTACTTGTAAATGACACACAACATTTTTGCCAAGATAATCCCAAATGGGGTCATGAAGAGTCAGACACAACTGAAAATAACTGAATGTCAACTAGGAAAATTTAGAAAAGGTGAAAGAACACTTCTGGCTTGGAAGAATCCAGATATCCTCCACAGTCTTATTCCCAGTCATGTCTACTTACTGAGGAACTGCCTAATAAAGCATGGAGAAGTTTATCACCTTAATTTGTACCTTAAGAAACACTAATTTTTGTAACTTTCTTCTGATATTACCCCCATTTTATCTTACATGAGTGTATCTTGTTTGTAAATAGTTGTTTGTATATTGTCTTTCCCATTAGACACAGCTGAGAGCAAGGTTGTTTGTTTTTTATTTTGTTTTATCCTGTATAGAGCTTGCTTTAGATATATTAGTTTACATATGTTTATATCTATATATTTGTTTACATTACACTGTAAATGCCTTGAGGCAGGGATAATGTTTTGCTTCTTTTTTCATCCATAGCACTTAGCACAATGTACATAGTGGAGCCTTAATGTTTATTTATTTATTGATTTTTATGTCTTTGTATGTCTCACACATAGTGCTTAACAAATTCTAGTTGACTGATAGTCATGTGTGGGCTCCTTCCTCTTCCATACTGATAGTGATGGAATGGCAGGAAAAAAAAAAAGAATATCCTAAATGTCACAATGTTTAGGCAGTCAATAAATATAAGGCATCAGGATCGGAAAAGCTCTCTATGAGCTAGAATATTGAACTGAATCTCATACAATGAAATTTAGTTGGAATGTAAAACCCTTTGTTTTGGGAAAATCAACTTCACACATGTGTTAGCATTTTGTCAGAAAATTATCTGAGGGTTTAATGGACTCAATATATTCCCATTATGTCATATGGCAACCAAAAAAAAAGCTAATATATCCTGAGACCCATGTTGAGTGATGGGAGGTGATAGTGCTGCTTCACTGGTCAGATCACCTCTGGAGTGCTGTGTTCAGTTCTAGGAACCACTTCTGTAAGAATAGAGAGAGCCAATCACCAATGTTATGAGAGAAGGGAGAGCGAGAGAGTCTATGAAGGTGAGACTCTCTTCTAGCTCTCCCATCCCGCCAAATATACACTCCTGAGACTTTGAGGGGGTGTCATCCCTAAATTGTGTGACCTGGATGGTAGTGCCGCCCCACAGGAGTTAGAGGTGAGGTTTCCCTATAAGAGGAGGTATTGGGGACCCCCATCTGAGTCCAAATGAGGGTGGAGTTCACGCGAGCCTTCCCCAAGGTCAGTCAACTTCACAACAGGTGTTCTAGCTCTAAGATGGAGGCAGCTAGACCAGGCTGTGATTCACTTCTCCCTCATCTCTCAGGCACTCTGGAACTCTATCTGACTAATGAATGACTTTTATTAATCACAATTCAGGGATTGGGAAAAGGGGTGAAGGGCAGAGGGATTTTGGGGTGCTCTCTTCTCTATTTCTATGGGGTCCATCACTCAGGTAGAAACCTTTGGGGTTCCCACTCCTAAGCATCTCCCCTCATCCCTTCTCCTGTTTCTATTTCTATCCTTTTCTATAATTGTAAGTTAGACAGAAAAGGGTCTCTCAGCAAGGTTGGGTAATGGGAGAAGGAGCTCAAGAGATCACTCCCAAAATGGAGCCCCAAAACTTAGCTGTCTTGATGGTTGAAGTCTTGCTGGGTGAGAAGTGATGGGATGCCTTTCACCAGGGAATGTGGGTATCAATGCCCAAAGAAAGATCCTCAGGAAGGCCTCAGGACTGGATTCAAGCTGAGATATTCTCCTCCTCCCTCTCTCAGTCCTCTGCTGGAAGTCCCTTCCTTCTCCTCCCTACTCTGGAGAATTTCCCAGAATCCCCTTTGGTTTTAACTGTCACCAACTGTCACCAATGGCCTTCTTCTGGTTCTTTTTGTCCCATCCCCCATCCTTACACTTTTTAGGAGGGCATTTATAATCTGGAGAGTATTCAGAAGAAGATGACCAGGCTGGTGAATGGTAACAAGGTCAGACTATGGAAAGATCTATAGAGAAAATAAAAATATTTTATCTGGACAAGAGAAAACTTAGGGAAATGGCAGCAGTGGGGGGTGGGCAGGGGCAAGCTGGCTTCAAATATCTGACAGATTTAATATGGAAAAGAGGTAAAATTTGTTCTCCTTGTCCCCTAAGGATAGGCTAGTAATAGTGGGAAGAAGTTATAGTGGATGATTTAGGTTTTATGTAAGAAAAAAATTCTCTTAACAATTAAAGCTATCCAAAAGAAGACTGAGTTGCCTCACAGCCTTTAAGCCAAACTTTAATGACTATCTGTTGAAGATCTTATAAAAAGGATTCTTTTCCCAGTATAAGTTGAATTTGGCTCTCCAATGCCTTCCATCAGTAAAATTCTCTAAGTCTGTGATTCTAGGAAGGATGTTTAAAAGTGTCAAATATAATATAACATTAGGGAGAATTCTGACCAAGGAAAAAACATTAATTTAACAATTGGTAACCTTTGAGAATATTGTTTCAGTTGAATGATAAGTAGAGAATCTAGATATCAAAGTGCTGAAGAAAGAATAGATAGAGGGCAGCGAGGTAGCACGGTGGATAGAGAGCCAGGCCTGGAGTCAGGAGGACCCAGGTTCAAATCTGAACTGAGACACTTCCTGGCTGTGTGACCCTCAACAAAGTCACTTAACCCCGTAATGATATTTTGCAGAGTAATATGAAAAGCAACATGATGGACAGTTACCTGATTACAACATGGAATGGACTAAGCCTGGCAGGGGCTGGCATGTACCAAATCAGTTGATGCTCAGGTATATAAGGAAGGATTTGAACTGGGACAGTGTCTCAATCTGAGATATTTGGGGTGGTGGGAGGTTGTGGTGGTGGTGAGAGTAGGCCACAGGTCAACTTGAATTACCAGCAACCTGCACTGACCAATTTCACAGTTCCAGATTCTGTGATACCTTTGTATTGAGTAACCTGTTCCTGATTCATACTCCGAGAAGAAGCAACATCATCTTCCAGCAAACAGCCTGATTTGGGTTGAACCCTCTCTGGCCCAGCCAGGCTGGCAACTAGCTATTAGCAATTGACAACTGACAAGCCTGATTACCTTCAATTCAAGTACCATCTTTATCATCATTAGCTTAGATTAAGAACCTCCTGTTCCCCTTCTTCCCCGTTATTACCCTGCTCCCCTCCTAAATCTGAAACACATTAAATCTTTGAACTTACCTAGATTTGGTATCAACTCTATATTAAGGCTTAGTGATTATATCCCTAGGACATTTGAGGGAAAGGAAAATAATATCAATCATAGCAAGATATAATCTGAAGTCAAACGCTAGCATCAACCTTACTAGGCCAGAATAGTCAGTTAGAGATATCTGTACATTTCTAATCAAAGAATCTTCATTTGGCTGGCCATTCTGGGACACTGTTATTTTGAAGTTGAGCTTAGCAGATTCACTACAATTATTTTGTGGGGTCCTTTGTGTTTCACTATCACAACTTAAGTGTTACAGTTAGGTATCAACCACACACACTCAGCTTCAGCTCTTCATATCACCAGGACCTTTATAACAACCCTGATTGCCTAGTCCTTGACACTTTTCTGTCTTAGAATTGATATTAAAATAGGAGGGAAGGGAAGGGAAGGAAGAACTGGACTGTTAAGAGTCATAGTTTTTCTAGAACACTGGCATTGAAAAAGAGGATAGAATTTTATTTTTCTTTTTTAAAAATCTAAACACATTTGAAGATTTTGACCCTCATATTAGTTAGATGTATATATATACATATATGTATATACACACATACATATATAATTATGTATATACATATATATATATACATACACTAACAAGAAAATGAGATTGATTTGGAAATTTCACAATGGACTATATTTTTGTCTTCTAAAATTGATCTACCTTGCACTTTCAAGAATTGCAGAAATGGTGACCAGTGACTTATTTTAAAGTACTATTTGATGACCATACATATGGTCATCATATATATATATATTGGTATAGCCATATTTTAGAAACATAAAGGGGAAATGATTTCATAAATTTAACTTCTGATTTCCCAGATCTCAATCCTAAACTGCACATTTCCTAGTAACTTTGTAACAATATATAACAGCTAAGTGGCACAGTGAAAAGAGCCCTGGCTTCAAGTCAAACGCATCTCTCTCAGTTCAAATCTGACCTCTGACACTTAGTAGCTGTGTGGCCCTAGACAAATTACTTAAACCTATTTGTCTTGGTTTCCTAATCTATAAAATAAACTAGAGAAGGAAATGGCAAACCAATCCAGTATCTTTGCCAAGAAAATCCCAAATGGGGTCACAGAGCCAGACAATTGAACAACAATATCTAACAGAAGTAGTTTTCTCTTCAACTGTGAATATATACAGATCTATAAAATTGCATAAATAGTTTCTAAAATCTCCTGCAAAGAAGATTTCACTTCCTCTGTGGTGGATAATTCCTTTTTTCTTTATTTTAATTACCACAAGAGTCAAAAAAATTCTTCCCTACCTCTGAGTTCTTTCAAAACAATATGCAGGCACTGACAAGCCAAAACAGAGGCAATCTGTCCAGTAATTATCTAGTCAGCTTACATTTAACTTAATAATTAGAATTTAAAATAGGTTGGTTTCTTTTTTTGAGCATATACTAAGTACTTAGTAACTTCTTAATAAATACTTCTTGACCATTATTTAGTTGAAATTGATTATTTACTTTTAATTATGATTGGACTTTAATTATTGAGCCATTCCTAGATTAGAACCTGCCCCGGGCCAGTTACACAATCTCAGAGTGGAAAGGCCCTTTGGGATCATCCAGTACAACCAATGCATGATCATAAGCCTCTTCTATAAACTTCAGAACAAAAGCTTCAGCTCAAAAACTACTCACAAACAATCTGATCCATTTTATTCCACTTTGGTGCAGTTCTAATTGTTTCTTTTCTTTTTCAACAAGCCTAAGTTTGCTTCTTGGCAAATTCCACCCATTACTTCTAGTTCTGCCTTCCAAGACCAAGTAGCATATGTCTGATCCCTTTACCACATGACAGTCCTCCACTCCTTGAAGACAGTTAATCTTTTCTTATATGTCTTAAGCTTTATAAGTCCTGAGTCTTTTCTTCTCTACCTAACCATTCCCATTTCATTCAGTTCTAGCCTTTCAGTATATTGGGTCAGATTCTTTTGGAGGTTGCATATGCCCCAGCTTCTCCATGTCCTTTATAAAAGAACTAATTATAAAACAACTTTGTGCCAAGATTTCAGAGTTGATCTTACTGGGGCATAGAGAAATTATCTCTTTCATTTATGACTCTATACTTCTCCTACTGTAGCCTTAGGCAGTATTAATTTTGGAGGGATTTTTTTTGAAAGAGAAGGCTTGGGGGAGGATTGGATACCATGCCACCATTCTGCTTCCTCCTCTAATTTTTAATTATATACTTTGTAAGACTAAACCAAAGATTTAACAATTGCCACTTTCACCTCTCCCCTCTTAGAATGGCTCTGAATAATGTGTAATATCCTAGGGAATAAAACATATCCTCATCACTCATCGTCTCACCCAAAGACTAACATTTCTTGTTCAGTGAACCAATTATTCCATCATTTTTCTTTGCCAAATTAGGAAACTATGAGAGAGGCCTGAGGTGCATTTATGAGTCACAGCTGGCTCACCCTTTTAAAGGGTAAACATGGTGTCTGGCATTTGAGAAAAGCTTTCTCAAAAGATACATTCCTAAAGTTAGAGGGCAGAAATGTGATCTGTTTAAAATGTAGTCTTTATTATCAAGTAAGAATTTCTTACTTATGCTTAAGAAGTTTCATTTCCCTCCAAAGCCAACACTGGAAAATGTTCTATGGTCCTGGTGAAAAAGAAATATTCCCTCGTATGTGCATATGCTTGTGATCCAGAAAGAATAAAGGCAGGTTATGGGAGTTATCAAAAGAATATCAGTAGATAAGGACTGTCCTATAAGTCTTGATCTTAGGCTTGAGAATTGGGTTCATAGCACCTCTTTAACATTTACATACTTCATATGGTGGGGCTTACAACTTCTGCCTACAAATTTCTAAATAGAGATAATATACATACATATATATATATATATATATATATATATATATATATATATATATATATATACAGTTATAAATTTCAATAACATTATAATTCTGTCCTGAGTCTAGTAGCAATTACATGAAAGAAATTGCTCTTGTCAATGAACATGATGAAAGCTGTTGGTCATACTATTGCTCCAGAAAAGATATTCCTTGAGAGCAGGGGCTCTCACTTTTTTCTGTGTATCCCCTACATTGTAAGAATTTAATAAATTTGAGCCAACTGATTAATACTAGTGAACATATATTTATAATTATATGAATACTAATTTTTCTAATTTTCTGAAACTGCTTTTAACTACAGTGATGTGACATTTATTTATTATCTTAAATTTTTAGAATGAAATTTAAGCAAGATTATAAAGATGTGCATTTATCTTAAGTATATACACATGTATTATACATATATGTACATGAATATTTGAAACACATTGGAACAGTAATCTAGAATTTCACATGATCTTAGAGATCATCTAATCCAAAAAAAAATACTTTTAAAATTTATTCATTTGTTTGTTACATTAACTCTCAGGTATCTCCCTCCCTCTCTTCCTCCCCATACATAGGAGGCATAATTTGATGAAAGATATTGGTAGATAGATAGATAGATAGATAGATAGATAGATAGATAGATAGATAAACTATTCCTTGCTTCTTTTTTAACAATTCTTTCTCTGAAGGTAGAAATATACAAATCATTCTTCAAACATTTCTGCTGCTGCATCTAATATTCTATTAGTTCTACTTGTATTACTATTTATGTCATATAGGTCTTTCCATATTTTTAAAATTAACCTGCTTGTCATTTCTTATAACATAATAGTTTACCATCATAATCATATGCCACAATTTGCTTAACCATTTCCCAGTTGTGGGCAATTCCTTAATTTCCAATTCTTTGCCACTTTTCTAGAGAGGAACAAAATTACAGCCAATGACAGAGGGGGAAAGAATGAAAAAATATGAGTAGACAACAGAAAAAGAAAAAAGAAATTATAATCAACAGCTTCTATCCAGGTAGTGAACAAAGAGCAAATGGAACAGAGGAGGACCAAGAAACATGAAGTAAAAGTGCAGAAACTCCAGCAAATTGTACTCAGGCTTTGGAAGAATTCAAAACACAATTCAAAAAACAGTTAGGAGAGACTGAAGACAATTGAGAAAAGAACTTAAAAAGCAAAATAAGTCATCTGGAAACAGAGGCACATGAATTAAAACAAGAAAATAGTGTCTTGAAAGCCAGAATGGACCAGCTTGAAAACAAAGCAAAGAAAGTTAAAGATGGTCTACAAAGAAAAACAGACCAGAAGGAGAAGGATGACCAAAAAACCAGGGATGAAATTCAGTCTTTAAAAATTAGAATCTAACAAGTAGAAGCAAATGACTTCACAAGGCAGCAAGACTATATAAAACAAAATCAAAAGAATGAAAAAATTGAGGAAAATATGAAACAACTCATTGATAAAACTACAGACCTGGAAAATAGATCCAGAAGAGACAATTTAAGAATTATTGGACTACCAGAAAATCATGACAAAAGAAAAAGCCTAGACATCATTCTACAGGAAATTATCCAAGAAAACTTCCCCAAAATCCTTGAACAAGAGGGAAAAGTGGAGATTGAAAGAATACACAGATCACCTCCTACATTTAATCCCCAGTTGACAATGCCCAGGAATATTATAGCCAAATTCAAGAACTACCAGACTAAGTAAAAGATACTACAAACTGCTAAGAAGAAACTATTCAGATATCATGGAACCACAATTAGGATAACACAGGACCTGGCTGCATCCACACTGAAGGACTGGAAGACATGAAATATGATATTCTGGAAAGCAAGGGAACAGGCTCTACAACCAAGAATCAACTACCCAGCAAAATTGACTATATTCTTGCAGGGGAAAGTACAGTCATTTAATAAAATAGAAGACTTCCAAGCATTCATAAAGAAAAGACCTGACTTAAACAGAAAATTTGATGCCTAAACAAAGAACTCGAGAAAATCACCAAAAGGTAACTAAGAAAGGGAAAAAAAAAATTTAAGGGACCCAATAAGTTCAAATGATTTATATACTGTGGCATCCATGTTTCTGAGAGGGGTTCAACCTGCATCACAGAATTCCATAGTGCCCACGAGAACTCCAAAGGAGGGGGCAATTAAGGGCAGTTGGAGTCCTGGTATAAAAGCCAGGTCAGCCCTCTTGCAAGGGTCCTGTTTCTTGGCTCTGGGCTCTGGACAGACACACTTTCAGAAACATGGATGCCACAATTCCTATAAGAAAAGATGATATTGGTAACTCTTAAAAAGTGTTATTATTATCAGAGTAACTAGAAGAAGTATACTTAGAGGGAACAGTGACAAACTGTATAGGATGAAATATCAAAATAAATATATATATATGTATATATATATATATACATACACACATATGTATATATATATAAACTAGGGATAAAAAAGAGGATACTAAGAGAAATGAGAAAAGAAATAAAATGGAATACATTTATATTTCATAAAGAAGTGCATGGGGGAGGAGAGGAGAAAAACAATACAATGGAAGAATGAAAGAGGTTGGAGACAGTCTTCAAGAAAATTTTAACCATTATAGTGGGAAGTGTCAGAGAGGTTCAAATGGAAGGAAAACCTCCAACTCCAAATTCAATCATCATCATCAACACCATCATCATCATCATCATCATCAATGTCATCAACATCATCAACAACATCATCGACATCAATATCATCATCAACATCATCATCATCATCAACATCATTATCATCAAAATCAACAATATCATCAGCATCTAACTATCTATCCATCTTTTCCTGACCCAGGAAAGATTTTTGCTGGGTGGCCTAACCTAATAGCATACTATGCAGAGTATTGAATGAGAGTCAAATGACCTAAACTCTAGGCTTGAGTGCCACTATGTGTCCTTTGGGGATAAAAAGAAAGCTTCATTTTCCTCATTTATGTATGAGTGAAGCTTACCTGGACTCCATAATCAATTAAATCAAAGAATAAACCAGGTATAAATGAGAAAAAATATTTAAAATTAAAAATTAAAAAAAAAAAGAACTAATGTCTAGCATTTGTCTCTTCATGGCCCTCTGAGTAAGAGATAACTTTAAATCTTAGGAGACAGTGATGTTCCATGCAATATCATCTTAGGAGCATTGTTTTTTTTGTTTTTTTAAACCCTTAACTTCTGTGTATTGACTTATAGGTGGAAGAGTGGTAAGGGTAGGCAATGGGGGTCAAGTGACTTGCCCAGGGTCACACAGCTGGGAAGTGTCTGAGGCCGGATTTGAATCTAGGACCTTCCGTCTCTAGGCCTGGCTCTCAATCCACCGAGCTACCCAGCTGCCCCAGCATTGCTTTCTAAACAAAGATAGGTCTTTGTTTTAAGGAGAATCTTAGGATCATTAAAGACAGCTTCTACTCTCATGCAGCTAACATTCTACTCATCAAAGGCTTTTAGATGCACAGAAGCTTCCTAGCATTACATCATCAATCGTTTTTTTCAAGAATGGACTTGGGAAACACTGGGCATGGTGAATTTAACTAATCAATAATTTCAGTTGATTATATTTAAAGTCAGGAAATAACTAGTTATCTTTATAAAGATATATTATAAAAATCTTTATAAACTCTACTAGTTTTCTTTACTAAGTTGTTGTTGTTTTTTTTTTTTTTTTTTTTTTTTTTTTTTTTTTTTTTTTTTGTGAACAGTCAGAGCATTGTCTAATTCTAGTCTCAGACCAATTATGACACTTTTTGGCCATTTCCATGCCAACTTCTCTAAATTACTCCTTCTTCCCCCTCAACTCTCCAACTTTAGCTATATGCATTGTCTTTCTGCAAGAATGCAAGCTTTTTGAAGACAGTAACAATCTTCTTTGCTTCTCTTTGTATCCCCAGCACTTAGCATAGGACCTGGCACATTGCGAGCATTTAATAACTGCTTAATAAATTAATTTAAGTCACATATGGTGTATTGTAATCAGTACTTTCCATATTTTGGTGATCTTCTCAAAAAAATACCTGCTGAATATATAGTAAAATAAGAAAAGTACTATCATTGTTTTTTATGCTTATATCTATAAAAAGCTACCATAAACAGGAGACTTGGGAAAATAATGCTGGAGTCATTTAGAAACACTATCTCTGTGACCATGGGGAAATGGTATTCCTTCATATAGTGTTTGCAGTTTAAACATCACCCAGTCTCTCATCCAAATCACCACGCTCACTGAGTCATGACCCCTGCTTAATTAATCAGAGCTGCTTTCTGGATTCACAGTTTTTCCTAATAAAGTAAAGCTCATAATGGGAGGGGGGGAAACCTTTCTCTCTTCCTGAATATTGCTTGCCTCAACATTGATGCACTGGACAAGCATGGACAACTCCTGAATAAATGACTCATGGCCATTTGCAGCATTGATGTCTGAGATGCAGAGTCAGCACAGTGCTTTCTTTAATCTATGCTAGCAGCCCAGCAACCAGCCCAAAGTTGAGTTTTTAATATGTATTCTTGCATAGAGTTTTTATTATTTAACACTTTTTTAAAATCTGAAAGTTGATTTATGTATAAAACAATAGGTCTAGGTTTCTAAATAGGGGTAGGTCACTTGATTTTCAGTGGTCATAGAAAACAGAAATTCCATAAATAACTGAAATATTATAGTTAATAACTCGAAATTCAAGTCAATATTTCCAACAGGCACCATCACTAAAACCTCTTACTAGAACTACTAACCCTTAGAAAATAAATGGATTTGAGTTTTAACTCCTTTCCCTATAGCAGGAATTCTTGACCATTTTTATTTCATGAATATCTATGGCAGTTTGGTGAAGTAAAGAGTTCCTTTCTCAGAATGATGTTTTTAAATGCATAAATAAAATTAATTGTATTACAAAGGAAACCAAAGTTTTATGAAAATAAAGATATAATTTTTCTAATCCAAATTCACATATACCTTAAATATTTTTGTGTTTAATACTAATATCCTAGTGTGAACTAAGTGCTCAAATTTCTAGAAGCCCATTGAGGGTTCTGAGGACTCTAGTTTTCTCTCCAGATTCTATAGCAGGGTAGAAAAGAAAAAGAACTAAAATAGAAATCCAGAGATATTTGTTCTAAATACTCTAGCTATGTCAATAGTTGTCATGTTATCTTGGGCAAATGTCTTAACACTTCTGGACCTTGAGGCCATTTGTCAAATTAAGTGATGTGAGGAATGGTATAGAAAATTCCAACATATTATGGGTTGGTACTATTCTGGATATCCTGGCATACTAATTTTAAAGCCTAAGGAATGAGCTAGGTCCATGATGGCGAACCTATGGCACGTATGCCAGAACAGGCTCCTCCCCTCCCCTTCTCCACACATGCCTAAGGACATTTCTCATATCTCCCACCTCTTTGCCCAGAAGTCCTACAGGAGTACTTCCTTCTTTCCCTATCTGGGGTAAGGGAGAGGTGGTACTCAAATGAGGCATGAGGGTTGCAATTTGGGCACTTGGTCTCTAAGAGGTTCCGCTTCACTAGGTTAAGAGAATAAAAATGATATTCATTGCTAAGGTTAGGTTTTTCCACTTCTATCCCACTCCTACACCCTCCCCAATTGAGAAATATAAGTGTACTCCTCTTCTTATTTTCATGACACAATCTACTGTAGACTATAGTGCTCTCAGGTTGGCCCTTGTCCAAAAGAATAGAAATTTGACCACTTAGTTCACACCAGGATATTAGTATTAGTCAAGTAACTATTTAATACAAAAAGATAATTCTCATAAAGTAAAATCTTAAAGGCTCTTGTGGAAGAAAATTACAATTTCAAAGAAACTTTTCTTTGACACTATCTCTTCAAATTGTGCAACTCTAACTAGCTATTCTATGCTTTTATTCAATTTAGTTCTATTCAATGAAACAAGCATTTATTAAGCATCAATAATATGCTAAACACTGTGCTAGACAATAACAGAGATACAAAGTTTAGCTAAGTCCTTCCTCTCATGAAGTTTATAGTTTAGTAAGGGGATACAACCCATAAACAAATAATTACATGGCTGACCTTTCCAATGTTGATTATTATTGTTGGGGAATGGGTCAGAATGATTTAAAGAACAAAAATTTTCAAGGTAGCTATGACATTAGTGTCTAATTCTGGTCTTATTCATTGAAGAAGGAAAACTAGGTCAGTTTTAGTTACTGCACATCTCCACCTCAATTACTCAGTCTATGGCATTATGCCCTTGATAATTAAAGGAAACATACTTCTCCTGCTAAACTGGCAGTGAAGATCATTGCACTGAAAAAAGCCAGCTTCTTTGACTAAACTATCTTTTATAACAGAATTAGTCTATAGTAAAAAGAAACCAACTTGAACACTGGAAGGAAAAACATGCTTGTATCCTAAAGTATTTCTAGCACATTTTGCTTTTCACTTTCCAGATGATGGCTTCATGGAGTCCAGAATATTACTAAGCATTTTAAATTATAAAAATACATTATTGAAAGAGAGCAAGTCACTAATAGACAAGAAGAAAGATCCAGTGAACTGATATAGATCTCTAAGGCTCTCCCAGTTTCCTGATGTCCCTTCTCCTTTCTTGTCCCCCTACCCTCACTGGGCACATATAAAATAATTACAAATCAGAGTAGTAAATTCATCAAGTCTAAAATTATAAGGTGGGGCACTACAAGCTCACCATATGTTAGCCTCATCCACTGGATGGTTAAAGAAATCTGACAATGTAAATCAAAAAGGATATGCCCAGATGTTTTAGTTTTCTAATTATGTCCAGCTTTGTGCAGAGATATGACATGTTCCACTGTACTCTCAATACCCCCTTTCTACTGCTTTCCTTGAAAATAGTGATCAAAAAATTATTCCTTCTAGAAGACCCATAAACTAAGTGTTTTATGGTTCTACTCACCATCCCTATGACTGGCCAGACTAAAATACCAAACCAAATAACCACTCCCCTAAATATGTTGTTTCCTTCTATTGGTAGATAAGCTTCTTGAGGACAGTGACTTTCCCTGTAACTTAGCACCATGTCTTAATACAATTGTAAGTACAAAACATATTTTTTCATTCATTTGCACATCTTTCACACCAACCTGTCATAGTGCCAAAAAATGCCAAAATTACATCACTCATTAAGAGCTTAAAAATAAAGATTAAACCTGTTACTTTGGGCACAGAATTGGAGAAAGGAGGCATCAGGTACTGTTAATGAAACACAGTGGCTATAGCAGAAAGAATATGTAAGACCAGGTAGTGCTACAGATTTGTGGTATCTTTCAGACTGGTCAGCATTAGTGTCACAGAATTCTAAGATGAAGAAGTTAAGAGTGAACACCAGGGGGCAGCTGGGTAGCTCAGTGGATTGAGAATCAGGTCTAGAGACCAGAGGTCCTAGGTTCAAATCTGGCCCCAGACACTTCGCAGCTGTGTGACCTGGGGCAAGGCACTTGACCCTCATTGCCCAGCCTTACCACTCTTCCACCAAGGAGCCAATACACAGAACTCCAAGGAGCCAATACACAGAAGTTAAGGGTTAAAAATAAATAAATAAATGAATGAATGAATGAATGAATGAATGAATGGATGAATAGTAAATAAATAAATAAATAGTAAATACCAAGTGATCCTTCCAGGAGTGCTTCTGTGGCATAACTACTTTAATAATCTGGGCAGATAGTATTTTCTCCTCTTGTGGTTTTGTTGTAGATAGACACCATCATTGAGCATTAAGGGAGGGAGCTAGCTGCACTTGTGGTATACACATATTTGCAGTGTGAGTATCTGGGGCCCCAGTTGCTCTTGTATTGCTCCAAAGGTGAGAAATAACACATACCAAAGAAGGGACTAACCCACAGATGTAGTATAAAAATGTACTTAATTTCTGCCAGCTCAATTCCCTGATCCCAGAGAGGACTACCTGGCTATAGGCTGAGGAAATAACAATTAGCACCAATCGTTATTGATAGATAGAATCTCAAAACTTGAAATAAATTGCTCCAAAAGTCTTTCTGTAGATGTAAAAGACTTTAATGGAAAGCTTCACTCCAGTCTGAATACACATCTAAGGTACTATCCCTTTTTCCATGTGAACAGCTTCATTGCTGAAAGGGCCATAAAAATAATTTTTGTATTAAAATATGTTTTAAGTCAAACTATGAGGACTATTAGGTGTTGCTCCTTTTTACAGTTTGAAGGCTGAAGTGGTCAGAACAGGAATTTTTATTTATGAAAAACTAATACAATTCAAGTGTGAAAAAATCATCTTTCCATTAACTATGAGAAGAGAATATAGGAGACTGAGTATATAGTACTGAAAAGACATATTTGAGAACAAAGAACTGAGGCAATAAATGATAAATCAACAAAGACATTAAAAAAAAAAAAGGGAAGATGGCCTCCATGATATGTAAAGTTCAAATGTTTCTGAATAAATATTATCAGACAAAGAAAAATGAAGCCTGATGAGACAGAGGCCCCTACAGATGTCCCAAAGGGTATGGAGCCACAGCTGAATTTCCTATGATTGAAGAGAGAACTAAAAGTAATAAAAATTAGAATTTATGGCCTCCACAGCAGAAATAATTAGCAAAATAGAAAAAAAAATTTGAATCCATGGTAGCAAAGGGGAAAATCCTTTTCAGAAAAAGGGCTTACAAAATGAAAAAAAAAACTAAACTAAACTAAACAAAGACTTTATTTCACTACTTAAAGGGGATAATATTAAGAATGATGCTCAAGGGGCAGCTGGGTAGCTCAGTGGAGTGAGAGTCAGGCCTAGAGACAGGAGGTCCTAGGTTCAAACCCGGCCTCAACCACTTCCCAGCTGTGTGATCCTGGGCAAGTCACTTGACCCCCATTGCCCACCCTTACCACTCTTCCACCTATGAGACAATACACCAAAGTACAAGGGTTAAAAAAAAAATGATGCTCAAATAAATGATAAAGATACAAATGGAAAATAAATATAGAGATATACTAGATTAAAAACAAAATAGCTACCTAACCTTAATATTAAAAAACTGATGAAAAACATAACTTTTAGAGCTATAGTCTATAAAATATATTTAAACATAGACATATTCTTAGTCAAACAACAGATCATTAAAAAATGAACATAAAATAAATGCTTAATTATATGGAACCAAAAAACCTTGCACAAACAAAATTAATGCATCTTAGATAAAAAGGGAAGCAGTTGAATGAAAAAAAATCTTTGTCTCATTTCTCTGATAAGGATTTGGTATTCAAAATGTATAGACAATACACACAAATGTGCATGTATACACACAAAGATAGATACTGATTCTAAAGACATTCACCAAAATATTTATTTGAAGAATATGAATTTTTAAAAAAGGATATAAAGAAACAATTTCCAAAAGAATACAGTGATCCCTCACCTATGATGGGAGTTATATTCCAGAGACCCCTAAGATAGGTGAATATCCACAAATTACAATCATTGAGCCAATCAGAACCCAGGATACAGAACACAGGGCTGTGGTTGGTCACCTTTCATTCTATCAACCAATAGTGTGTTGTGTACAATCTCACACTGGCAAACTTGCACAAGCTGTAGTGGGGTACTGCATTTCCATTGTGTACAATATAGTATTAATCCGCAAAATCCTGTGATATAGTGAAAACTTTGCAATAAAGAATTAATTTTTTTTTAGAAAACCCAGGATATAGTGAAGCTACAATAAGTCAACAATGATATAGCGAAGGATGACTTATAATGGCAAATTATTGATGGAAAAATTTAATCCATCCTTCAGGCTCACACAGAAAGTAAGTGGAAGTTTCAAATTCATTCATGATGACTTCTAGTCCATGGACAATTTCCACTATATTACAGCTGCTCAAAAAACCTCATCTGTTTTCAGTTGCACCTCGTACTGGTCCTAGTCTTAAAAATAACAGGGAAGTCAGAGGTCTACTAATCTCACCTATAGCACTGAAATTTTATTTCCAGTCTAAATCTTAATGCCTCTTAATGACCAGTCCTCATTAACAACTTATATATGGGAATTATATACAAGAAAAATTGTTTTAAGGTAAGGTATAATATGAGAAAAGGAAATTGGCACTTTAAATTGTTTTATTTACTTAGGAAATTGAACATTTTATACCAGGTTGCACATGTAATATATTTTTCTAAATCCCTCACTCTAAGAAACATTTCCATGCTCTTATAAAAATGTCATTTAAAGGTATGATGCCAAAGAACTTCTTGGAATCATAATAATGTCTTCCTTCTGCTCTTCAGATGTGTTTAGTTTTACTGTAGATTTTCAAAAGTTGTTTGAAAAGGAAGATCATTAGTCAGAGAACTGCCAAGTGCAATATGCAATGACTAAAGGTAGCTTTTTAGTTCAGAATGTAGCCGAATTTAAAAGGACTTCAAAATAACTTACTTTCCTGTCATCAAACTAGGGACTTTCTGGATTGACCCTTGTGATAATTAAAATGCGTTTGACAAATATAAGAATTTTTAAAAAATTATTGTGGTTGCCATTTATAAAAATTAACTCTTAAGTCATGAGGCTATAGTAGCTTTAGTAACTTTATTACAGCAAGGTAGAGATAGTAAAGGGGGAAATGTAGGAAAGTGGTAGAAAATCTTGCCTAACTAAATACTCTATAATTGCCTATCCAAAGAAATCCAGCTCAACTCTGACAAAGGCTCCCTCAGGTCCCAATCTCTAGCCAGAAGAGAGGGAGAGCATCAGCCTCCAGGTTCCAGTCTCCAGGTGGAAGTCCACAAGAGTCTCTTCAGCCTGAGTCACCAACCCAGAATGAATCTAATGCAGAGACACCAACACAGAAGTCCTCCCTCAGCAGGAGCCACCAAGGCAGCAGAATGAATCAGAATGCCCTCAGCTGGCTTTTATAAGCAGTTTTCTCCACATTACTTCCTGTCTCTCTGGTTTCTAGTTCCTTTCACTGTGGGCTGGTCTATCACATCTAAGGAACCAATCATAGTCTCCCAATTTGCCTAGCACTGCCCAAGATGGGGCAGAGCTTATGGTCCTTTAGGACTAAGTGTTAATGACTAAGTCTGAAAGGCTGGGGACTCCAAGTTCTTGATTGATTAAGTTAAAATAAACAAAAAGAGTTTAAATTCTCTTTCACACACTTGATTGCTTAGATTTTTTATAATAAATTTTTTTCCAGATTACAGTCAATACAATTTCTTAATATTTGTTTTCTGACATTTTGCAATCCATATTCTCATTCTCCTTCCCACCTCTCCCTCCTCCCCAAGAAGGCAGGTAATATGATATAGATTGTACATATATTATCATGTAGTACATATTTCCATGTCTGTCATGTTGTAAAAGAAGATATTTTGCTTATACTAGAGAAAAATTCATGGAGGAAATAAAACAAAGAATGGTATATTTCAATTTTCACTTGGATTCCATCTGTTCCTCTTATGGAGGTAGATATTCCTTTTTCATCATAAGTCCCTTGGTGTTGTCTTGGATCCTTGCCTTGTTAATTATAGTCAAATCATTCACATTTTATTATCATACATTATTGTTGCTACTGTGCACAACATTCTCCATGTACTGAAATCGTTTTGCTCTTAAGGTAGGTTGTATCTAGCACACATTTCACATGTATACAAGACATCAGAGGTTATGTGGAGAATTCAGATCAATGATTTTTCACACTCAACCAGTTTCTTCTGTACAGTCACCACAAATATTTCTGAAAAACTGGAATGTTTAATGATTGGCATTTATGGAGAGCACTCACAAAAAGGGATTAATACAATATTCTTCTCCCTAAAATTGGCCATTTAGGAGCCAAAAGGGACCTGGAAAAATATACTAAGTGACATTCTAGTGGTTCAAAAGAAACAATGTCATTGAATCAGAAAATAATAAAAATTGCAAATTTAAGGTTAGATGCATACATGGGAAGTTGAAGGATTAAGAACTGGAAGGAAGCTGAAAAGTCATCTTATTCAAATCCTTACCTAAAGCATGTGCAAGGAATGAATGTTTTATTTGCTTTGTTCTTAGTCATATCTCAAATATGGTCATTTTAAAATATAATGCTTTACAGCATTGAAATGAATAGGATGGAAGAGACCTCTCAACTCATATACCTCTCCTCTTTGATAGATATACTGTCAGTCTAATTTCTTATTTAATTTTAGGCAAGAAAATAAATTTTTAAAAAGAAAATATAATCTCTTTTAGGATTACTAAAAGAAAGGTTTTATAACATTCAAATAACTTACACAGTATCATAAATATCACACCTTTCTAGACCTGCAAAAAATATTTGATGTTTTTGGATATTTTTATTATCATTCAGTCATTTTTCAGTCATATCTGATTCTCTGTGAGCTCTTTTGGGGGTTTTTTGGCAAAGATATTGTAACGATTAAAAATGATGAAGGCTGATATTATGAGGAGAACTAATATTTTATTTAGGCCCATGTTGGTAGAATAAAATCAACCAAGAGCCTGTAAAAATTTCAAATTGCCGCCTTGGCCATTACGTTCCCTACCTTCCCTCATCTTGTCTGCATAGCAAAAGAGAGATCGCGCGCTCAGGTAGCAAAGAGGAAGTCAAAATCAACTCCCCAATATTTAAAGTCGGGCTTTATCTTGAAGACATCATCCAAAACAGGAAACCCGTTGGACCATGGAAAATGTACTTTCAAAGTCCCCCACTTGTCCACAGGAAGTTGTCATATATCTACATATCTTCAGGCTTAATACTTCTAAATAGAACCCCAGAAATTCTAAATAACACAATATTGGAGTAGTTTGCCATTTCCTTCTCCTGCTCATTTGACAGATGAAGAAACTGTGTCAAGTAGGGTTAAGTGATTTGCCCAGGGTCATAGAGCTAGTATGTGTATGAAGCTGGATTTGAACTCAGGAAGATGAGTCTTCCTGATTGTAAGTCCAGTGCTCTATCCACTGTGTCACCCAACCACCCTGACATGTTTGTCATTGGGACAGTATTTCTTCCTTCTTTTAATGGAGATAGTTTCTGATTAAATAACTGAAATGCAGTGCTTAATGATGACATGCCATTGGAATATTATTTCCATTTAGTAACTGTTTTGTATAGGTTGTTATCATGCAGCTGAACTAACTTTTCCCTAAATGAAATGCTTATTTGCCAAGTTAAAACATGCTAATATTCATTTCTTTTCCTCAGGCTGTAGCTATGTAATGAAAAGAATGGATGACCTTCAATTCTGGAAGCAACTTAGTAGCTACTTTATTCATCAGTTTTTTATAAAAGTCTTAAAAGTTTAGGTTGTTTGACTTAATTAAACCGCCAAAAGCTTCCATATAAACACTGAAAATAAACCTTGAGAATAGGAAAACTTAGTCATAAGACCTAATAAGAATTGGCCTTTTTCAGATTCATCTTGCATCCAGGAAGAGATGGAAATGTAATAGCATAAAAGAAATCCTCAATTAAAACTATTATTGCTTTCTAGTGAAAATTACTGTCATTCTACACCTAAAGCAAAGCTAGATCTCTTTATCCTTGACACCATATACTCTTACTATCTCCCTTACCCTTAGAAAAGTATTTCTACCATCTCTTCATCAAGTCCTCCCTTGACAACAGGGCAGCTTCTTTACCCTTCTCCTCCACCAACAAAGAATGAAAGATATTCTATAGACCTGTTTTCAAGGAACACAGTCCTCTTTCTAACCCCAACATGAGCAATTTCTTTCTTCCATATCATCCATGGCTTTTCAAAGCTACGACACAGTCTGAACATTTATAGGATAGTAGATTTAGAGCTGTAAGCAATCTTAGAGATCATCTAATCAAGTGATGTCAAACTCAAAAGGAAGGAGAGCCCACTAAACTGTACATAAGAATCCCTTGTTTTCTTCTTGTCATTCAGGGGTGACTGACTATGACTCCACAGACCGTAGCACACCAGGCCCTTCTATCCTCCACTATCTCTTAAAGTCTGTTCAAGCTCGTGTTCATTGCTTCCATGATACTCTCTATCCGCCTCACCCTCTGTTGTCCTCTTTTCCTTTTGCCTTCAATCTTTTCAACATTAGGGTCTTTTCCAAAGAGTCTTGTCCATGAATTATGTGACCAGAGTACATAAGCCTTAGCTTCAGTATTCAACCTTCCAGAGAAGAATATGAATGAATTTCTTTAAGTACTGACTTATTTGAGCTCCTTGCGGTCTAAGAAATTCTCAAAAGTCTTCTCCAGTACAATTCAAAAGCACCAATTCTGTTGTACTCAGCTTTCCTCATAGTCTGGTTCTCACCACCATACACAGCTACTGAAAAAAACTTTAACTTTGATTAGATGAGTCTTTTTCACCAAGGAGATATCTCTCTGCTTTTTTAGTATGTTGACCAGATTTGCCATAGCTTTCCTTCCGAGAAGCAAGCATCTTTTCATGGCTGTAGTCACCCTCTGCAGTGACTTTGAGTCCAAGAATATAAAATCTGACACTGCTTTCATTTATCCCCCCTCTATTTGCTAGGAAGTGATGAGACCAATTGACAAAATCTTAGGTTTGTTTGTTTTGTTTTGTTTATTGTCAAGATTTAAGCCAGCTTTTTCACTCTCCTCTCTTTCATTCTCAACAAGAGGTTTCTTAATTCTTCTTCACTTTCTACCATCAGAGTAGTATTGTCTGCCTATCTGAGATTGCTGATATTTCCTCTGGCAATTTTAATTTCAACCTGGATTTTTGCATGATGTGCTTTGCAAAGAAGTTAAATAAATAAGGCAATAATATACAGCCATGTCATACTTCTCTTCTAATCTTAAAGCAATCAGTTGTTCCATATTCAGTTCTAACTATTTTACTTGACTTGCATATGGGTTCCTTAGGAAATAAGTAAGATGATCTAATAGTCCCTCTTTGAGGAAGTGCCACATTTTGTTATGAACTACCTAGTCAAAGGCTTTAGTGTAGTCAATGAAACACAAGTAAATGTTTTTTTCTGGAACTCCCTTGCTTTCTGCATAATCCAAAAAATGTTGGTGATTTGTTCTCTAGTTTCTCAATCTCCTTGAAGACCAGCCTGCTCTTCTGGTAATTCCTAATTCACATATTTTTGATACCTAGTTTGCAGAATCTTAAGCATACCCTTGTTGGCATGTGAAATGAGCTCTTTTGTTTGGTAATTTGAATATTCTTTGGCTTTGCCCTTCTTTAGCATCCCTACATATGCCCATTGATTTAGTGTTTAAATATGTTATCTCTTATTTTTTAAATATTTCCCAATTACATTTTAATCTGCTTCAGCCTATGTTCAGGAGTGTTGTGCAGGTCTTGTGTTTGATATAATTCTGGTCTATTCTAACCCCCTCATTTTCCATTTGAGAATATGGGACCCAGAGAAATAACTTGACCAAGGTTATACAGCTATTAAGTCTCATGGCTTAGATCTGGACATAACTGCCACAAAATTTAACATTCTTATTATTAATTATCCAAGATAATCATGATATGGGAAGATCTGTAAATTCTGCTCACAAGTTTGGCAGCATTATTCAATGTCTTTCCTTTTTTTTTAATTACATTACAATGTTAATTTAGCTTCGGTTATTGGACAAGTCAAATGCCTCCCTTGAGGTATATTGTCCTTAAGCACCATAGAAAGCCTCAGGAGAGGTGTTATACTTTCAGTTTACCAGAAAATGGCTTTCTTTAGTACCATTTGCATCTCAATTCTCCCATTCATGAACCTAACTTACTGTTTTAGGTAGAGAAGTCTATCCACCAATCAAGTTTTCTATGAGAACAAGAAAACTTTTATCAATCAAAAAACAAGCAGTTAAGCAGAAACTATGTGCTAAACACTGTACTAGCCACAGGAGATACAAATACAAAGAATGAAAGAAAACCTACCCTCAAGGAGATTGCATTCTAATGAGGAAAACAGTAAGTACATATATAAACATATCTAGAATAATTTAAAGAGAATAAATCCAAAGTAGTTTGAGAGAGAGACCAACTAGGCAGGGCATCAGGAAAGACTGTGTCTAGAAAGTAGACTTGGAAAAGAAGGATTCTATGCTTTGAAGGTAAGAGAGTGCTTTCAGGTATGGAAGATGACCTTTGCAAGGACATGGAATTAGGATGGCTTGTCAGGTATGAAGAATAAAGAAAAGAAAAGGGAAAAAAAAGAAAGGAAAAAATCTGGCTAGATCACCCAGAACATGGGCTAGTAATGTCCAATGAAGCTGAAAAGATAAATTGAACTCAGGTTATAAGGGGCTTTAAAAGCCAAACAAAAGTTTCGATTTTTATCTTGGAAGCAATAAGGAAACACTGAAGTTAACTGAATAGAGGGATAACACAGTCCAAGCTCTCCTTTGAGAAAATCAATTTGATAGCAATATAGGATAGACTAGAGTGGTAAGAGATTTAAATCAGGAAGAGTGAAAGATAATCATATCTCTAACCTAAAAGATAGAAGAACAGTAGTGTGTTTTACAAAAATAGGAAAATCTAGAAGGGAGGTGTATTTAGTGGAAAATATTAAGGCCAGTATTGAACATGAGTTTGAGATATCTTTTGCCCTTGAAAAGTTCCTCCAAACAAAATGTCTTTGGCATTTTTTTTACCATGCCAATCTCTTTAATAGAAATGCATGGAATAAAGTAAATTTCAGCTATAATTTCACCTCAGAGATTGAATGGCATTATGATTTTCTAATTTGAATCTGACAAATGTCACTTATTGCCTTTAATTGAGCTTTGAAACATACTAGCTACAAAATTAAATAAAATTTACTAGTATAAATATGAAAAATAATAAAGGCTGGTATAATAATATAAATTAGTATTTTAATTAAAGCCATGCTGATAGATTAAATCATTAGACCACACGCTTGTAAGCATTCAAAACTGCCGCCTCCATTTTGTCTCCTGTCTCTACCTCCCAAATCTGCTGGCCAAGAGCCTACTGGCAAAGAGACCACTCCCTCCTAACCCAGGAGATTTAAGCTCTTCCCTGGGTCAAGACGTAGGCCTTCTCAAAGTTCAAAAACCCGGAAACGGAAACCAGTTGGACCATGTTGGATCACGGGAAATGTAGTTTTGATACATTTCCCCTGTCCATAGAAATATATACACTTTTTAGATGGCATTTCCCAAATTTCACTTTTACAATTCCCCGTGAGGTCCGGCAAAAAAAAAAGGTTAGTCCTTTTTTCTTCGCTGGACCTGTAAAAATAACAACTTCTAAATTTTTCAGGAATTTGGGGATAAAAGAAATAGATGAACAAATGGTTAAAATTAGCCGCATTGACAAAAAACCAATTTGGGGCTGTCCCCCACTGGCATAACAGTGTACAATTAAAACAATACATACAACTCAATTTCAACTCCCCATAGTTCAATCAACTGCACCCCAAAGTTCAAAGTTTGGTCTTCATGGTACAGTGAAGGCTTTTCAGACATCTTCATGTGTCCTCACCAAACAAGTTCGTTGTCTGGATTCTGGGGAGATGGCAAGATCCTTATTCTGAAATTATTCTCAAAAGAATTTAAACTTTACATTATAGATTACAAAACATACATTTTCTTCTAAGATTTATATAATTTAATTCCCCGTGAAATTACTCCTAAAAGAGTTAAATATACATATATTTTTACATTATCGAATTTTAAAAAACTTAACAGATATCCCCGTGAGGTAAATCTTAAACACACCCTTTTTCTAAAAAAAAAGTACCTCAGGTCAGCTAAGGATAGCAAAATACAAAGAATAAAATTCAAGAAAAAAGAAGAAAAATTAACTTGTGAAATGAAAATTTGTGCAAAAATCTAGGGAAAATAAACTTAGACCTTTGAATGAAGGTCTAATTAAAGTGAATTCAGCAGTGTGCAATTACCCATCCAGGGCCAGGACTTAAGGAAAATGTCTCTCTCTGATCTGATTTTCTCATCAGCTCTTCAGGTAACTGAGCCAAATAAATAACCAATCTTAGGTGCTTTCTAGGAATCTAAGTCGAGGGGACCCACGTCCTCTAAAGTTTTAGAAAAGACTGGGACTCCAGGACTCAAACCCCAATTTCCAAGCCCTAAAGTATTGGCATAGAACTGCTGCAATTATGCAGATCTTAGTCAGTCAAGTCTCTGAGCACTATTAATGGCTTTCATATTCCCTTCTGGAATCAGAGAGGCATTTAAATCACAGTCCTATAGGCTCAGGTATTTGCTGTAGAATCAGAAAAAGGATAAATAATGATTATATATGTACTTCCAGTACAAGATAAGAAAAAGGAAAAATCAATTGCTCTAATTAAAAAAAATGTCTTAAAAATCAAAAATATATATATAGCTTAGAACTAGAAGGGTTAAATTACCCAAAAATGAGACTTTCTGTGAAAGTGGGTTTTACAAAATAGCAGATTCAGAATGCACATTCAAATGGAGTACCATTATTTCCAATAGCACATTTTAAAACAATAAATAATGATGTTCAAAATCATATACTTGTTACAACCTGTAACCCTTGGCAAATGCTGTTATTACTTCCATAGCAAAATGTGATATTTAAAAAAGAAACCTTCTGGTTAAGAATATACAGGAGCTCCTTGGCTTCCTGTTTTAAAAAAAATCCTGGGTAGGAATGCGTCTACCCATTCCAGGCAATAATATCTCTTCTAATAAAATATATAAAAGCTTTATCCTTTAAGACAACAATTCTTAAGGATTTAAAGTAAAAGTTAAAAAATACCTCTTGTAAAATTACAAGGTAATATTCAAAGCATGGAACTTTCAAGGTTCTTTGCAATTACCAAGACAGAGTAAATTTTAAAAGACATGTGCTTCTATAATCCAGTAGTATTAGATCAACAAGCTGGTCAAAACCTCTTACCAGTTCTAATAGATTTTTTTTCATTATTTGGGAGTTACAATAAAATCATCAACAGAATTAATCTAGCAGCCACAAACTTCATTAACTTAAAATGATTCAGCGCAATAGGAAAATCAACGAAATAAGCAAGATTAATTTACAAAAGTAATTAACAAAATACAGTAAGATAGTCTCTTAAAAAAAAAAAGAAATAAAGCTCATTCAGTTCCACCATTTAAAAGATTGAGTTCTGCTGAGTTTAAAGGGGTTATTTTCTAAAAGTTCAAAGTTCTGAGCAGGTATAGGGTGAATATTCTTCCCCTGAGTTCAGTTTTTAATCACAAGCAAGTCTGAATAGGCCTTTCGGCCAATTAAGGGTAAACACTAGTTGCTAGGTCCAGACGCTATCGTCCACATGGGCTCGGGGTTAGTGGAGAAAAGCTCAGGAAAACTACCCACGTGTAGAGTCTGTGTGGGTTGGGGTTGCCTAAATTAGGTCTTTAGAGAAACACGTGGAAGGCTAGAATGTCTCCTATAAGAAAGTAGAGAGAAAGGGGAATATACCCAAATTGTTAGCGGCAGGAATTGAAGCAGTCTCTGGAGGTCGAGATCTCCGCAAGTCAGGACTGGGTTCCTTCCCGGAAATCTCAGGAAAAGCAGCTTGGGGTTCTGGAGTGGAAGCGGCAGCACTGGCAGCACCAGAGGCAAGAAAAGCGGCGCGGCAGGAATGGAGATCAAGTCAGGAGTCAGGAGATTGGCTGCAAGACGAAACTGACTGGGCACCGGCAGTCCATCAGTGCCAGCAAGGACCACCAGGCCCGGGGCATTGAGCAAAATAATTAGCAGCCCAGCGGCAATTAAAACCATTGTCTCTCTTCCCCGTAAAACAGCCTCTAGGCTGGGGAAAATCGGGAGAGGACTGGGCAAGGAAAAAAATCGCTTCTGAGACTCTGGGTCCCAGAGCCGCATGGCTTCTTCTTAGGCTATCTAGAAAATTGAGAATTCTATTTCCAAACTTCTGGTTGCCAAAATTATAAATATGAAAAATAATAAGGGCTGGTATAATAATATAAATTAGCATTTTAATTAAAGCCATGCTGATAGATTAAATCATTAGACCACACGCTTGTAAGCATTCAAAACTGCCGCCTCCATTTTGTCTCCTGTCTCTACCTCCCAAATCTGCTGGCCAAGAGCCTACTGGCAAAGAGACCACTCCCTCCTAACCCAGGAGATTTAAGCTCTTCCCTGGGTCAAGACGTAGGCCTTCTCAAAGCTCAAAAACCCAGAAACGGAAACCAGTTGGACCATGTTGGATCACGGGAAATGTAGTTTTGATACATTTCCCCTGTCCATAGAAATATATACACTTTTTAGATGGCATTTCCCAAATTTCACTTTTACACTAGTCAGCTCCCCAACTGGTAGTATTCAAAAATTATTTTTTCACGTTCTCATTAGTTCATCTTTGTCATTATTGGTTAGAAAGATGAAGTCTTTCTAACTAACAGTCCAAAGCCTGTTGCAGAATTTTACATGATTTTTGTCCCTACTGGAGAGGCAAGTAATTTGAAAAGTCTTGTCTGTGAAAGGCCTGATGACTAATGTGTTCATGATTTCTAGAATCCTATTTACAACTAAGAGATTTGAAGTTGGGCTCTCCTAGACAACAGTGACACAATCATCGACCCTGTAGAAATATTTTTTGGAAAATGATAACTAGGTCTTTCCCCTTCTCCTTTCTCTGCCCTGATAGTTATAGTAAGAGCAATGGACAAAGAAGAATAGAGTGATGAGCAGAGAAGGAGGAATTATTAAATTAATTTAATTTCAATATTCATTGTGGCTCCACTCTAGATGTTTATTGATTCTACAGCAGTATTATAAGTGACTGTGACAAGAAATCAGTCTATCACTAAAAGTTCTATTTTTCACCATTTTTCTTTAATCCCTAGAACTTAATATAGTGCCTGGCATATATTAGGTACTTTCATCATAATAGACTGATCCTTTCTCAGAGCTTTAGCTCTGCCCTTTAAAGGACTTTCATGAGAAAAAATCATTTTAATTTAGCACTTTAAGGTTTATAAAGGGCAAATAACAACAGCTCCTGCACTTCCAGTTTAGGCAATCTAGACAGGACTCAAATTTTTAGAATACTTAAAATCAATATAAATGTAATTAATTAAATATAAATTAAAATTTTTAAATTAAGTGATTTGCCCAAGTTCAAATAGATAATAATGCCATGCCCCACCCACCCAAAGACCCTATACCATGTGCCATGTGCCCCACCCACCTCCACCACCTTACTCCAGACAGGGGAGGTAGTGCTCCCATTGGGCTGCTGGCAAAGGGACAAGTGAAGTGAAAAAATGTCTTCAGCATGGTGGAGAGGGTAAAGGGAGAAGCTCCCTGAAGTCCCTCTGCCTTTCTAGTAATGAACTCTAGTGGATAACAGCACATATACCCACAGAGAGGGCTCTGAGTTCCCTTTTTGGCACACATGCCAAAGGTTAACCACCACAGTCCTAGACCAACCTCCTGCCAACTCAATTAGCAACATCATCCTGTCAGAACAATGCATAAAGGAAATTACAACTTCCTCAACCTCTAAAAACATTAATGTATAAGACTTTACTTCATAGTCATTTAATAACAATTTAATAATTGGTCAAGTGAACAGTAAAAAGTTATCCTTTGAGTAGTTTCCATATTTAAAAGGTACTACAAAGATAAATGTTTGCTTTATTAAGTTAGCATTAATTAGAGATGTTTCCCTGTTCCTGCACTATACTTTATTCATATGTAACTCTATCTCACATCCAACCCTTTCTCTCTATTATCTTAGGCATCATCATAGTATATCTTACCTATATTATAGCAATGGTTTTCCTGACTCAAATTTCTCTCCATTTCAATCTACTCTCCACATAGGTGCTAATATAATTTTCCCAAATTGCAGATGTGAGCATATCACTCTCCTTCTCAAGCAACTCCATGGGTTCCCTATTACCACTAGGATAAAATATAAACTTTTTAGCTTTAAAGACCCTCACAACCAGGCTCCATCCTTCCTTTCTGGCTCCTCACTGTATATTACTCCATTTACTGCACTCCAAAGTCTAGTCTTTCTATTCCTAGAACAAAGTATCCCATCTCTTATGTCTATGCCACATACATTCCCCTGAACTGTAGTGAACTCCCTCCCTACTCGTTGACCTCATAGATTCCCTTTCTTCCCTCAAAATGATGCTCAAAGATCTCTTTATATGTATACTCCATGCCTGACATGTCCTTCCCTCTATTCTTTAAACTTTTTGTGCTCTGTCTCTCCTCCCCATCCCCCAGCCCTACATTAGATAAGTTCCTGGGGTGGTAAGGGGAGAGAGTCAAGAGTGAGAAGTAGTGTTTTTACCTTAGCTCCTCCAAAACCTCCTCACAAAAACATAGAAAGCATGACAAACTGAATTCAAATTTAAAAAAAAAGCCCGGAAAATGTCACAGAGAATCATTGGCAGGCCAGGGCACTTTAGAAGATAAGCAAAGGTCTGTGAATATTGGGATAGCAACTAGTCAGGATGCAATCAATGCAGTCTTAGGATAAAATTTGCATCTATAAATGCTTACATTAAGAAAAGAGAGAAAGAACAAATGGATAAATTGGATGTATACCTAAAAAGACAAGGAAAATGGTAGGCACATTAATAGGCATATTAAAAATCAAAGGAGAGATTAACAAAATTAAAAGTTAAAAAACTGACCCAATCAATAAAAGTAGAAACTATTAAAAAAAAAAAAAGAAAAGCGGGGCAGCTGGGTAGCTCAGTGGAGTGAGAGTCAGGCCTAGAGACAGGAGGTCCTAGGTTCAAACCCGGCCTCAGCCACTTCCCAGCTGTGTGACCCTGGGCAAAGTCACTTGACCCCCATTGCCCACCCTTACCAATCTTCCACCTATGAGACAATACACTGAAGTACAAGGGTTAAAAAAAAAAAGAAAGAAAAGCAATTGGTCAATTTGATTTTTAAAGAAGGAAAGAAAATCCAGGTAACAGAATCAAAAATGAAAAGAATAAATTCACAACCAATGAAGATGAAATAAAAGCAATTACTAGGTGCCATATTGCCCAACTCAGTGCCAATAAAACTGATAATCTAAATTCAATAGATGAATCTCTTTAAAAATATGTGTTGCTTAGAAGAAAAGAAGAAAAAGAGAATGTTTAAGAAGTGCATCTTAGAAAAGGAGATTGAACAAACTAGAAATGAGCTCCCTAGGAAAAAAAATCCCAGAGCCAGATGGACTGACAAGTGAATTCTGCCAAACAAAAGGAACAAATAATTCTAACACTACTTAAACTTAAACTATTTGAAAAAATAGGTAAAGAAGGAATCTTGCCAAATTCCTTCTATGACACAAATGTAATGCTGATACCTAAACTAGGAGGAACTAAAATAAAGAAAGAAAACTTACCAATTTCCCTCATGAATATTGATACAAAAAAACCATAAGTAAAATACCAGCAAGAATACTGTAGCAATATGTCACAAAATCATACACTATGATGAGATGGGATGTATATCAGGGGTCTATGGCTGGGTTAACACTAATTGCCCATATCAATAACAAAAATGACAAAAATCATATGATTATATCAATAGATAACAGCTTTTAACAAAATATAGTACCCATTACTATAAAATATTAAGAAATATTAAGAAATATTAAGAAAACTACCAGCATAATTGACCATGTCAATAACAAAAGCAACAAAAATCTCAAGATGATTATCTCAAGATGCAGAAAAATTTTGACAAAATACACATTCCTATAATAACACTGGAAAGCATAGAAATGGATCTTTTCTTAAAATTATCAGAAGTATCTAAATAAAACTATTACAGCATCATCTATAAGGGGGACAAGCTAGAAGTCTTCCCAATAAGATCAGGGATGAAGCAAGGATTTCTATTATCACCATTATTATTCAATATTACATTAAAAATGCTAGTAATAGTAATTAGGAGGGGAAGAATTTGAAGCGCATTTCTCCCTATTACTATTGTTAGCTTTGATTTTGTTCTCTGAAAACTACATGTTCATATCTTCTGATTTGTTAGTTGAGGAATAGCTCTTGTTTGTATAAATTTGACTCAGTTACTTATACATTTGAGAAATTAGACTAATATCTGAGAAATTTACTGTTGCTTCACCTCTGTTGTCTGCTTTCCTGATCATTTTGCCTGCATTGGTTTTGTGTACAAAGATTTTTTCATTTTGTGTAATTAGAGTAATTCATTTTACCTCCTATGAACCTGTCTATATCTTGTTTAGGCATGAAATCTTCTGCTATCCATAGATCTGACAGGTAATTTTTGCATATTCCTCTAATTTCATCATACCAATATCCTTCCTAAAATGTAATGCTGAAAAATTAACAAAATAACATAATTCACAGTGTAACATCAATGAACTCTAGATTATTTTTTTTCCTTCTAACAGAAGAGACTCCAGAGACATGAAGACATTTAATATAGGAAGCACAGTGGAGCCAGGGGGAATGGATGCAGTGAACTTATGCCACCTCCATTATAATTTTATCTTCAAGCCAACCTAATTCTAGGATTAATTGTATGCTCACCACTAATTGCATTTTATAATTACAGTGAACTGAACCCGATTCAGTGATTACCTTTGAAATTGTATTTGCATCATTCGTAAGTTCATCTTTTCTTTTAATGAAGTAGTTTATGAGAGTCTCAGAATCTTTGTGGTTTTCTCAGGGTGCAATGCCAGGTACTGAAATTAGTCTGGATTTTTTTTAGATAAAAAGATTTCAAAGAGATGTCCATTACTATGGGGCATCATCATCTAAGAGTAAGAAAATATATTCGAAGACCAAAAAAAAAAATTACTTCCAGATGATTCCTTAAGAAACATTTCTTTTTAAGTGCAAGATAAAAGACTATTTACAAATGCACAAGTATTGGACTAATTTTATGTCATGCTTTATTTAGCCAATGTTTGAGTTTTAATGTCTACCAGCTTTTCCCCTCCTTTTTAAATACTCCTTTAGCAAAGATCATTCTTACAGAATTAATTGAGACCCTCAAAATCATGGAGTGAATAAAAGTAATATATAATAACTGGCCAGATTGGCACCAGTGAAACAACTTGGCAGTTTCACCACGGAATTTCTAAATCACACATTAGCCACACCTCCCTTCCCAGAAACTCTCAAGTCCAGAGGTTCCACAACAGACTTTTAAACTCTCAAGTGAAAATTTTCCCAGGGCATTTACACTATCCTCCAAATCTTAATCCAATATCCTTAGCAACTTGCATAAATGGCTCTGGTCTTTAGTTTATAACTGCCAAAATCTTCAAAGGTTTTTCCATGGTGATAAGTGTTTATAAATGTCAGTTTTCCCTGGTTTCTTTATTCTACATAATCCACCTTTCAGGAAATCAAAATTTGCATTCTTTAAAAGAAGTTTCATATGTAATAAGAAGAGTCCTCAACTTAGATTCAGGAGAGACTGTGGTTCAAATAACAACTTCTCTGACCCACATTTTCTTCATCTATAAAATGGGCATGGTAATACCTGTATTAGTTGCTTCACATTGTTGTAAATGATATCTGTAAAGCACTTTACAAGCTTAAGGTGCTATGTGAATGTCAATTATTATTATTATTATTATTATTAAGTGGTTAGATGAGCTATTCTAGAGTGGCTCTTGGTTTACTCTATGGATAATCATTTAAATAAAAGAAAAATAGCTAAATCATTATTATGTCCACCAATAAATATTCATAAAACACCAATTATTTACCACAAGACACATAGTAAGTGTCTTCTGAAGATAATTGGAGACACTGGAGCTAAAGCAGTGTTTCAATGTAGCAAGCATTAATTCTGTTGGTGTACTTTAATAAAACTATTTGTTTTCACTTCTGATAAAGTAGTGAAATGAATCCTTGAAAATTTCTACTTTTAGCTGATAGATAAAATGTTCCACTTTGTTAAGAATTTATCCAACTATATTTCAGAAATCAAAACCTCTTTTAACATTATGAACTGCTAGTAAAAGCTGTGAAGCAAGGAAAAGCATGCTAGAGGGAAAAGAGATCCAAATCCACATAGAAGGAACTATATTCTTAGCATATGCTCTGGCTGCTCTGGCAGCTACACTCTGAAAGAAAAAAAAAAGAATTTGCCTTCAGTTAGATTAAATAAAAAGCCAACATCTGCGCCTGTGGGCATTCAAATCATCTTGGGCCAATTCCCTCTTGATGTTCCAAGTATGAATTGTCGAGAAGATAGATACAAAGAGAAAGGAAGCAGGAAGAGAAGGAGACAGGGGTGAGGGAGAGGAAAGAAGAGGAAAGGAGGAGAAGGAGTTAGAGGAGCAAAGAGAGACACAGAGAGAGGGAGCAAGTGTGTGATGGGGGGAGGCAGGGAAGGGAGGGTGAGAGAGAGAGAGAGGAAGGGGAAAGAGAGAGAGAGAGAGAGAGGAAGGGGAAAGAGAGAGAGGCGGAGACAGAGGGGAAAGAGGGGGATGGAAGGAGAGAAAGGAGGAAGAGAGAGACAGAGGGGAGAGAGGGAGAGAGAGAGAGAGAGAGAGAGAGAGAGAGAGAGAGAGAGAGAGAGAGAGAGAGAGAGAGAGAGAGAGAGAAACTGAATAACTGAAGAATACCTTTCCCAGCAGTAAACATCACCCACCATAGGGGGCACAGAGACTAATTCAAAAAGAAACACACTTGGAAAAGGCCAGACCTCTCTTGCTCTCACTTAATCACTGGTACTGCATATGCAGTTTATAATGCCAGGTTAGAAACTACTAACTTGAGCTGTTAGAAACAGCTCTTCTTTGGCTGTCCTTTCCCTAGCTACAGCTGTTAGTTATGTCATTCTCCCAGCTTAGAAGTGCTAGTGTTCTTGAAACAATGCCTGCTTTCTCCCTCTCAGATCCCGGCAAGGTCAGCCTCATTGCCACTCTTCCGGGAGAGTTCTGAGCTTTTATAACTATTGAAAAGCAACATGGCAGCATTGGAAGCATGAAGCTATCTGATTTAAAATAATCTGCTGAGGAAGGAATCCATTCCTTCATTCAACAAGCATTTATAACCAACAGGTCTCAATCCTACTGGTGAGTTAGGGGGATGTCTACCCTAGGCATGTGAAAACTTCCTAGGAAGAACAAATTGTTCAAATGGCTGTGAGGGCAGTTGAAACAGGCCCTATGGAGTGGTTAGAGCTTGGTCAGACATCAAAGATACCAAGGTCATCTGTTGCATGCTGGGAATACAAGACTCTCCCTTGCCACTGGACTTTGATGTCTCTAGAAGAGAGAGTGAAGCTAAAGAATTTGTGCTAGCCAATTCGAGTGAAAGTGAAAACATCACTCCATGATGTCATTGGTCCTCTAAAAAGAAAGATGAACATTTACTTGGTACCTCTGGTGATATGTGGCCTGGGCCCAAAAATGAGCCCTTAAAATTCATTGATCCCAAAGCATTTCTTTCACTTAAGCCTGGTACTCAGCCACATACATGGACTAGTATTTTACCACTACCAATTCTTGTAGCTTTCATGGATTCTTTGCCATTAAGGATCTCTGTGGGGAAAGCCACAAGGTTTTCCTTCCATTCCCCACCTTCCCTCTGAATTCATAATAAAGCAAATTCCTAGGTCTGGGTTTGTTTTTGTTGTGTTTTTTTTTTCAGGGAAATTTATTACAAAAATATTTTAAAATACATCAGGGAAAGAAATAAAATTGTATATCAAAAGAATAACAGAATCATAGGTTGAAAATATTCTTATAGTTTCATCATGGTTCTAAGCACCCCCTCCCAAGAACTGGGCCTATTCTGGTGGATTTCTTCCTAGTTGACATCCAATCCAGTGTGTTGAACTTGATATTAATTCAGTTCCATTTCTATACCACAAACTTTCAAATGTTTCCAAAACCCAGAGAGTGGACAACAGCAGAAAGAAACAAACAACAAAGAATACAACGTTTCACTGCAAAGTACTATACACACAGACACACACACATATATTATCTTATTCGGGTTTCACATCAACCCTGTGAGGTATTTCAGATATCATTATTTTAAATTTGCTCACTGGAGGAAGCTGCATTAATTAATTTTTAGGATTGTTAGGTCTCCCTAGATCTCAAGATGTAAATTGCTCTACTTTAATGTTCATCCCCTATCACACACCTCAGAAGATGGAAGTGTCATTTAAGTAGGGATAAAGATACCATAAATATTCATTAAAAATGCCCAAATATGGTTGTATTTTCATAATTTAAAATGAGGTGTTGGCTAAAAACTGATGTCTTCAAGGGGTTCCACAACATCAAACTGTGATTGCATCTCTTAGTCTAGAACAAATCATATTTCTCACAAATCAAGTTCCTCAGGTTTTTTTCCAAGAAAGATGTGACTGCTAATAGGTTATTACCTACCAAAACAATATGCACATCAATGGAAAAAGTCCCTTATGGTAACACTATCCCACCCTATTATCAACTGAGGTCCTTTACTCCAGACTGTCCTCTGGAAAAGAGAACAATGGAGACCCTAAAATCCAGCCTCAATTAGATTCTTTATTAATTCTCTAGGGATTTCTAAATAAAACATCATATCTAAAAAAAAGAATAATTTTGTCTCCTCTTTTTCTGTTTTAGACCTTTAATCTTTCTTCTATCTCATTACTATCATTAGAATTTCTAGGACATATAATAGTAAGAAAAATGTCATCATTCTGTCTTTGTTGATGTTCAGTCAATTCCAACTCTTCATGACCCCCTTTGGGGTTTTCTTAGCAAAGTTATTGGAATGATTTTTCTTTCTCTATTTCATTTTACAGATGAAGAAACTGAGGGAAATAGGGCTAGGTGACTTACCCAAGATCAAAGACCTAGTAAGTATCTGCAGTCAGTTATGAACTCTGGTCTTTCTGACTCAAGACCTGAGTCCAAAACCCAGTGTCCAATACACCTTCTAGGAAAGAGTTGTCTATTTGGTAAGAACTGCTTGGAAAACTGGAAATCATTTTGGCAGAAATTAGATTCAGATCAACAAAGAATTTATGGGATCATGTAATCATATATCTAGAGTTGGAAAAGATCTTAGACTTCATTTAATACAAGTTCTTGATTTTGTAAATGAGGAAACTAAGACCCAAGAAAGTAAGTGACATATATAAAGTCATAGATGTTAGAAGCAGGATTTGAACACACTTCTCCTATCTCCAGAACAGCTTCTCTTTCCACTAAACAATTCTGTATCCTAATCTTATACCATATAATACAATAAGGTTAAAATGAATAAACAACCTAAATTTAAAAGTCACAGCACAAAAATTAATTAGAAGAAAATTAGATGAGGTACCTTTTACAATTATAGACAGAGAAAGAATTCTTAACCAAACAAAAGATAGAGGGGAATAAAAAAGATAATTTTGAGTTATAAGAAATAAAAAAAAACGGAGCAAGGAAGCTATTAACTTGAAAAAAAAATGTTTCAAATATCTCTGATAGGTATATGATATCTTAATACTGTAGAAATGATAATGGATAATGGAGACACCAGGGATGTTATAATAAATCTAAATGATTGTGGGTACACACACTGGGGTTTAGGAGAGACAGGACCAGGACAGGGAGACCAGAACAGCTAAGCTGCTCCTAACTGACAAAGGGACTGTTAACCAACTGCCACCACTGGGCCAGAGACTTTGAACACCAACAGGCAGGTGAAGGTTTTAACAAGTTTAATTATTTAACTAAAATAGAGGTGGGAAAGGGATTTCTATACTTAAACCCTAAAAGACAAACCCACAGGGACAAGGGGAGGATTTTCCTACTCTAATCTAGTGATCTAAGCAGGCAGGGCCCAAAAAGCAGTGCAGTCTCTGGGAAGCTGATTCAAGCCTGGTATCAGCCAGACTTGAACAGCACAGCTATGGATCAGAGGGGTGGCTTCGGGGATTCTCACAGTTTTCCAAAGAAGTTCACAGGATGCCAAAATCCTAGTTCATCCAAGATACCAAGTAGAGTGAATGAACTTGAGGTGCTGTCCACCAGGTCTCAAACTCCTCCTCTACTTGGTTCTGCTCTGTAGGTCTTCTTCTCTTGCTGGAAATCCACCTCCATTCAGGATCCCAAGGAAATCAGGAAGCAGGGTCTAAGATCTCCCTGAGATGGCAACACTTTGCCCACCACTAATGGAGTCTCTCTTTCAGGGCACAAGGCACCTACTTCCTCCTCCTTCATTCCATCATAGAATGCTCCAGCCTTCCTGCTAGGTCAACCTTAATACTTAAATCAATTAACTAATCTTCCTCTCAACAATACAAAGGAAATTAGCACAAAGCCATTCCTCAGCATTTAAGTATTTGAGGAGATGAACAAATGATTCTTAAAATAAAGAACTACAAATAATTAACAATTATGTAAGAAATCATATTATAACTAAAAATAAGAGAAATGTAATTCAAAATAACTCAGGTTTCACAATTTGTAAAACTGTGTTTTATAACATCTAGGATCCCTTCCCGCTATGAATTTGTGATTCTGTCATAAGTAGAGCTTTAAAATAAATAAATAAAAACAAGAGCAATCCAGCCCCAAACTATGTTGTAAATAAAGATTCATTTGAAATCTTCACACAGATATTAGTACTTTTATTGACATTTAGAAGGCTGGTATAGGATGAATATAAAAAAAATTCTAAAATGTAATTAGGAGGAGTATGGCTTTCTTTTGAAAGAACCAGAAACGGTTCTTGATGGCAGTGTAAACCTGATTTTCAATCAAATCCAACAAGCTATAATTTATCTTTCTAGTAACTCAGATCCTTTAATAGATTTCACTGGAATATATGTGAGTTGCGTTTTCATATTTAGTGGCATGTAGGACAATGTTCACTGCAAAACTATTTATTTACAGAGTATATATTTATTTACAGAACTTCTGTAATGACAAGAAAGCCTGACCACTCTTCTAACCCTTGAAATTAGCCTATGATCTAGAAGAAAAACATAATCAAATGAAACTATTTCATCCTAGGAAGCCTAGGAAATTCTAGCACACTTTGGAAATGTCAATAATTTTTATTTTGTAAGGTGCATAATTAAGGTATAATCTCTTGCTTAAACACACAATGAACTTTGGGGATAGAAATATAAACTACAGCACTTTATTAACGTGCTAATTAAGTATTATCCAATATTATTCTGGATATGATGTATACAATAATCAAAGTTTAACATTACCTTTATATTAAATTTAGAATAGGATTCTGTATGAAAAGTTAAAAGAATTTCATAGTACTTTTAAAATCAATAGTGAGATAGATAGGTTAGCACTGAGCTAAGACTGGTGTACATACCACTAACCGAAAGGAATATTTAAGTTTTAGGCATATGCTCAAATGATAACTCCATACTGCCTTTATTCTCTTTGTATATGATTACTTTCCATGCATCTGGTCTTCCCAAGGGCAAAATGCCCTTTACAAACATGAGACACCTACAAGTCTAATGTAATATACTTGGAAGAACTGCTTCACTACAAGTGTGAGGTTTTAAATATTTAACGATTCAATGGAAGATACCAGAAAGCCTGATTTTTTTTTTCTGGCATACTATTTCCATCACAATTCCTTTTGTCAGTTTTTTTAAAAACCTTATAGTTTTGCTGGGTTTAAAAAAAATTGTTCGTTTAAAAAGGTAACCAAGTTTTATAATACATCAAGTTTATATAAGGCAATTTTAAATTAGACATTTTAATCTCCTCGGCTCTGCACTGTTCAAATAATTCCCTGTACAAGTTTGTTGGTAAAAAGCTAAGGCTGGTACTCTCTAAGCCATACTCTATAAAAACACTAGAATAGTTGCCAGAGACCTTTCCCCTAAAAACATTCAGATTTGACCTATAGACTTCCAAACTCACAAGGCTACCCACAAACCTGGACCCTTTCATCTTAAGTACTGTACTACTTTAACTAAGATTAGGAAAGAATGAACATAAAAGGAGCATCTCAAATCCAGTTAAATTTTATTTAGAAGAGCCAGAAAGGAAAAGCTGAGGAAGTGGTCACTCCTTTATCTACACCCACTAAGGCAGCATTTTTTCTAGTTCTGAAGCAAATGAGGGGGCTCATCCTTGGAGCCCTTTAGCTCTGATTCTTATATAGATAGAAGTGAACTTCAAAGCTTTCATGATTGAATCAAACTACGATTGGTCCCTTTGAAAATGCTCCAAGAGATGGTCCCTGTAATCCAATTCTACATAATCTTAAGAGTGCCATTAATTTACATTCCTTTACAAGTACATAGGAGGGGGCAGCTGGGTGGCTCAGTGGATTGAGAGCCAGGTCTAGAGGTAGGAGGTCCTGGGTTCAAATCTGACCTCAAACACTTGCTAGCTGTGTGACCCTGGGCAAGTCACTTGACCCCCATTGCCTAGCCCTTACCACTCTTCTGTCTTGGAGCCAATACACAGTATTGATTCTAAGATGGAAGGTAAGTGTTTATAAAGAAAAAAGTACATAAGAAAGCTGCACCAAAAGAAAGGGTAGCAAGAACTACTCCATGACTGAGCAATTCCCTATCCTATATGCTGTTGCCTCTGCTCTAACCTTTCTCTGTCTTTTGTGGGCCATGAAACTGATCTTGCATTTCCAGGCCAAATTACTGCACACGTGTCTTAACCCAAAGAATTGGCCATTAAAAAAAAAAAAAAAAAAAAAGGGTATTATAGGGGGCAGCTGGGTAGCTCAGTGGATTGAGAGTCAGGCCTAGAGACAGGAGGTCCTAGGTTCAAATCTGGCCTCAGATACTTCCCCGCTGTGTGACCCTGGGCAAGTCACTTGACCCCCATTGCCCACCCTTACCACTCTTTCACCTATGAGCCAATACACAGAAGTTAAGGGTTAAAAAAAAAATAAAAATAAAAAAGTATTATATTGTGTTTCTGACCCTTGTACACTAGTTATGCAAGATGGACTTGGAATGGTGAACTGATTACTTACTCTACTCCCAAACTTGTATAGGGTTAGGAAGATGCTCAGAAGTGCTCAAAATTATCCTGCTTGCTGCCAGAAAGTGGGAAAAGTCTGATACAAATTCTCATGACCAGAAGTAGCCTTTCAAAAGACAGAGCAGTCATTGATTAAGATTAGCCTTCATGTCTTTGGATGGCAATACTTCCCTGGTAAATAAAGTCAGAAAGAAAAATAGAGACTGGTGCTTTTAAGGTTTATATACCTCACTCTGCAGAGCAAGCAATGGAATTAGGCTAAAAGTATAGAATATAATTATCAAAATTAAGACTGACCTGGGCCAGCATCATCTGAGATCTTGTCTATTTTTATAGCATGAAATACATTTTCTACAATGATGTCTTAACAGGAATTGGATCATAATAAGGAAATGACACAGGCTATAATATCCATAGTAAGATTCTGGGGGGTTAGGGTCATAAATAATTATAACTATGAACTTTTAGAGACCTGGCACAAAAAGAGCTTTGGGATCAAATATCATGCCAAAAGTCTACAGAGAGAATATTAGCCAAGTTGCTTTTATTATGCCCTTTAGAAAATTTAGTACAGTTGACATGAACATCTGCAAAAGCTGAACATTCCACTTATTAGTCAACAGGGAGTTATGCAGGAAATGCAAACTCAAGTAAAACATTAAAAAAAGAGGCAGAGACTACAGTACTTTACTAAAAATAAAAGATACAGTCTACAATCAACTTCAAATTCATAACTGATAATGTCATAAACTAGTTATGATAATATGATAATATTATGATAATAATCATAAACTAGTTATAATTTGATGGTCTAAACCAGTGATGGGCAAACTTTTTAAAGAGGGGGCCAAAGGAAAGGAAATGTTCATCTGTCAGTCTGTTTCTAAGGCAACTCTTTCGAAGTTTCATTGTATTGTATCCTACTCCTTGTATCCATCAGATTAGGAATAATGTCACACGGCCACATAGAACATTTCTGGGGGATGCATCTGGTCCGCAGGCCATAGTTTGCCCATCACTGCTCTAAACTATTGGACATCTTGAACTGGATGTCCTATAGACATTGTAAACTCAAAATATCAAAAACTGAATTTACATTTCCCCCCCAAAAAAATGACTTGTCCAGGGTCATACCCCTAGTAAGTGTCTGAAGCCAGATTGAACTCAAGATGATGAGTCTTTCTGACTCCAGGTGTGGTATTCTATCTGCAGCAACATCAGCTGCACCAAGTCCCTGTAGACTTAACTCTATTAATCATCTTCCCCCAACTTCAATCTATATTGGTATCTCCCTCCTTCCTAAAAATATGCCTTTCCTGAAAAAAAGCAGCCCTTGACCCTGCCACCTCTCTGAGCTAGCATATATTCTATTTCTTTTTAAAACCAAACTAGCAAGTAGTTTATTTTAGTGTGTGGCAGGGGAGGATTTAAAAAACAAACCCATTGTTTTATTTGCTAATTCAATGGGATTTTTGTTTTCAGTTTTATTAATATCTACTTTGACTTTAAGTTTTCCTGTCTTGGGGATTTTAATTCAAGGTTTTTAGTTACTGATTTTCTGGGGCTCTTAAATTTTTGTTTCATACTATCTCTCGATACCCCTTCAATTGTAAGGGGGGGGAAAGGGATTTTACGGGTTCAATATATTAAAGGTGGTTGCCAGAGGATTGAACTATTATCAATCCTCAATTAAGAATAATCTCAAATCAAAATTGACTTTTATGTTGATTTATTTACAATTAGGAAGGTTGAAGGTAGGAAAATTGAGAGAGAAAAACTCTGGCCCTGAACAGGTAAGGTTGAGAGAGAGAAACTTTGGCCCGGACCAGAGTTCCGGACCAGGTAAGGATTTAAAGACCCAGCAGTTGGGGCACAGAGATTAATTAAACAAGGCAAGAGAGGCCTCTCTGAGGGTAGAACCTCCAGAAACACCAATGGAAGAGAGAGAGAGTCAGCCTAAGTTACCCACATGATAATTCAAAGGGAAGCAGTCAGAGGTCCCACCAGAGTCTCAGCATCCCAACACTCCTCCAAGAAGCAGAAGAGGTCCTTACCAGATGCTGTCTTCCACCCAAGACCCCAGCTGACTGAGGACCTTCTCCTTTTAAAGGGGTCACTTATGTATCACTTCCTGTGCCTCCCTCCTAATTTGCATGTCCAATCACAATAGACAATTCTCATAGTACTGCCCAGGGGGCAGTCAGTTAACTCTAGTACACTTGGGTTATGGACCTCCCAGAATTAGAGGTGTTCTCACCTTTGGTGATTAAATCTAAAGATGGGCAGTGTAGATTTAATCTAATTATCATTCAATACAAAACTTTAAAAAATAGCTAGTCTGAACTTATAGCCTCTTTAAGTGTATCAATGGTCACTAACTCTTCAATACAGAGAGATGTGACTTCATTCTCCACCATCACTCTCCAGAAATCTGTTTTTCCAAAGTCACCAATGACCTCTTTTCAATCTTCTTATTCTTTGATGTTTTCCATAGTATTTGACAATGATGACCATCTCTTCTTTGTCAATGTCCTATCTTTTGTCTTTACAATATTTTCTTCAAGTTTTCCTGTTGGCTTTCTTACCACACTTATAAAATGTATGTTTTTTTAAAATTAAATACAAAACTGTGTCTATTAACTCAGGATATATGTTGCATTAGACAATGAGAATAGAAAAGCAACACACAATCCTTTTCCTGGTAGGAACACATCTATTTAGCCATTGTTGACAATATTAAGAGGAAATACTTAATTACCTTGTAGCTATTTAAAAAGGGGAAGCAAAATACCATATCTTCTCCCAACCCTCCCTATCCTAGCAGAAAATTTGGTGCCTGACACTTTGAGTTCTATTTGTATTCAGGCCTTTGATTGAAAACAGTGATCTTCAGTGAATCATATTGACAGGATTAAGGTGGAATCCTGTCATTAAAAGGGTAGGACCCTTTAATTCAAAACTGGTTCTTTTCCTTTGATAAAGGAGACATCAATATAGACAGTTAGATCTGGCAGAGCTTAGAAAATCAGATATTTCCCCTAACACTCTCATACAAAGAACAGACCGGAAAAAACATGACTGACAGCACATGACAACTCTCCTGGAAAGAAGGAGTAAAGTTTAAAGGCTGATGATATGGATGTCTTGCTTTCCTCTATGAATTATCTCACTCACTTTGTCTACATATTTCACCTAAAGGAGCACTGATTGGCTCTTCTGCTCTTCTTCTTCATTATGTCTGGAATAAGTTTTGGGCCAGTAATTAAGTGCCATTCTTCTTTCAAGTATAATCATGAGGATCATTTCATTTATTGATGACAATGATGATAATGATGATGATAACTAACATTTACATAGCACCTATTTCATGCCAAGCATTGTGCTAAAAAAATTGTGAATATTATATCATTTGATCCTCACAACAACTCTGAGATCTGTGTCCTGATATTATGCTCATTATAGAGTTAAGGGAACTAAGGCAAGCAGAAGTTAAGTGATTTACCCAAGGTCACACAGCTAGTAAATGTCTGAAGCAGTATTTTTTTTTAAATGATCATAGCTGAGGAAGAACAAAGTGGATGGAAATGCATAGCCAGCAACAGTGACATTGAGTATGAATGGAATGAATTGAGCCATAGAAAGAAAATGGATAGCAGAATGGATCCAAAACCAGGACCCAATAATGTGTTGTTTACAAGAAACACACAGAAAATGAGAACCACACATAGAGTGACAGGGAAGACCTGGAGCAGCATATACTGTATGCCTCAGCTAATCCAGAGAAGGTAGCGGCAAAAGTCATGATCTCTGACTGAGTCAAGGCTAAAATGAATACAATTGGAAGGAATGAGCAGGGTAACTGTATTAAGCTGGGGGTGGGGAGAGGTACTATGGATAATGTGGCATTATCAATATTAATCCTGTGTATACCAAGTGTAATAGCACACAGATTTTTAAAGGAAAAACTAAATGCTATAGATGGAAATAGATAACAAAATAATGATAATGGAGGAATTTAATGTTCTTCTCACAGAACTAGATAAATCTAATAAAAAAATAAATAGGAAAAAAGTTTATGAGAAGAATAAAATCTTTAGATAAATTAAATATGATAGATATCTGGAAATCCCACACACATTTGCTTGAGGCTAGCAGTAGATCTACTCTTGAGCATATACATAATCCAAGGTTTCTCTTGAGACAACAATGATTTAGAGCCCTGATGGTGAACCTATGACACGCATGTCAGCACTGACACACATAGCCATTTTTGATGACACCCGGCCGCATACAGAGAAGTATGGGGCTATGTGCCAAGGATAAAACATTTGCTGTAGTGTAGTGTAGACACTCTGTGCCAGAGGTCTGTAGGTCAAAACAACAGAACTCCAGCACAGAGCATCTAGTTCTGGGACTTCTGGGCCATTAGGGGACCTTTGACCTCACTTCCGGCCAGCAGAATAGGGAGCAGCGGAATGCTACAGGGGAAGCATCTCTGGGGTCTCTGTTTGCCTGCAACCACATAACCACAGCAAGCATCATCCAATCTACTATTCTGGGGTGTCATGGATTTCTAATCGACCATCATTACTGCGATAAATGAGGGGAAGGCTAGGAGACAAGAGGGCCTGTGCTATGGGTGCTATTTCCCGCCATTAGAAATAGTGGCAATCATCTTAATTTACATAAGGAACTCCATCTTGCAGCATAGTACAGACTCCATTTCACCACTATTACTGTTGTGCATTCTTATTAACTCCTATTTCTGCATATTAACCCTGCCCTTTCCTAAAAGACAGTTACATGTGCCATCTTGTGGTCAGTTAGGCTAGTTAACCCCTCATTGCCTGCAGGGCTAACAGGCTATCTATAATTATATCTTCTGTCACTGCCTCCCTGATAGAGAGCCCAAAAAAATAAAAAACCAATGTTAAGTAAAGGAAGTGGTAGTAGCGGTAGCCAACCCTTTTAAGAGACATGGACGGAGATGTATGGCATTATAGAAAAAATGGCAGGTCATTTTGCATTCTATGGACTGAAACAGTAGTAAGCAGAACGTGGAATATAAGTAGACATTTTGAAACTAATAATTCCCAGCTCTTGGAAAAAAGTAAAGATGAAAGGGAGAAATACATTTTTAGGCAGCTACACCTTTATAAGAGCCCATATAATTCAATCCTTAAATTTTTAAAAGGCTTTACAAATTTAACATCTACAAGTTTGAGCAATGCTCACTCCATAGCTCAGCACGGAAAAGCACTCAGTGAGCAAGAATTTATTAAAAAAACTCTCCTAAGAAGTGCACCGGTTCTATTTCATGATATGCAGAATAAAGATGCAATTATTAAGAGAATATCTGAATTATCACTCAATAGAAATATCACAAAAGACAGAATAATGAGACTGAACACAAATGTACAACATCAATTAAAAAGAAACATAAGTAATTGTAAGTATTTTTTGATCTCTCTTGATGAAACTAGTGATGTCACATCACATGCTCAGTTGGCCATTATTGGTCGATATTCTGATGGTCTCACCATGAGAGAAGAGTTGATAAAGTTAATATCAGTGTCAACAAGTACATCAGGAAGCAAAATATGTAAGGTTGTTATACAAACATTCCTTGATCTAAGCATTGATATCTCTAAAGTTGTGTCAGTGACAACAGATGGGGCACCAAACATGGTGGGGAAAAAAGTCGAATTTGTCAAATTGTTTATGGAAGCTATTGGACATCCGATTGTGCCTTTTCATTGTATTATCCATCAGGAGGCTTTATGTACTAAGGCAGGATTCACTGACTTAAATGACTTAATGTCAGTTGTTACAAAAATAGTTAATTTAATAGCTGCTCGCCCCCTTCACAAGCAAGAATTTTCTTCACTTTTACTGAGGTTGATTCCACCTATAGTGGACTGCTGATGTACAATAATGTAAGATGGCTGAGCCAAGGCAAAGTTCTTGAGCGTTTCGTGGAGTGCTTTGAAGAAATTAAGGTATTTCTTGAGGATAAGGATCTAGGAAACTTTCCTCAGCTCAATGATGATAAGTGGGTCAACACCCTGATGTTTTTTACAGATCTCTTTGTTGATATTAATGAACTGAATTTAAAGTTACAAGGTTTTGGCAAAAGTATTGACATTATGTTTGGATACATAAAAGCTTTTGAAAGTAAACTTAAAATTTTCAAGCAAGATGTAGAAACTAAAACTTATAAGTAATTTCCTCGAGTAACAAAGTATTTTGAGAAGGCCACTGCAGCTGAACAAAATAAAATGGAATCCTTGCATATAAAGTACGAACATGTTTTAGACTCATTAATTGACCAGTTCAGTAATAGATTTAATCAATTTAGAAGCCTAGAACAGACCATGAAAATAATTAAGTATCCTGATGTAATATTCTAACAGTAGTTTGGAATTAAATGGTTTCCAAGGGATGCAAATTGATGATTTGGAGATGCAGCTTACAGAATTTCAAGCCAGCATCTGGGCTCAGGTGTTTGTCAACTTGAGGTCAAAGCTTGAGAATCTGAAAAGGTGCCACTTGGAGAATCAAGAGGAGTGCCACTACAAACAGGAAATTTGACGTGCCTGGAACCAATTACCAGACATCTTTAGTAACCTGAAAAATATAGCAATGGCTTTGTTCACAATTTTTCTCTCTATGTACTTTTGTGAGACCTTATTCTCAGCATTAAATAATAACAAAATCAACAAAAGAAACAAATTGACAGATGTAGTTAGTAGCGCTTGCTTGGGCTTGAAGTGTACAAAACACCAATCTTCAATTGAAGATTTAGCAGCCAAATGAATTTACATTAGCTGATGAAATTCAGGGGAAAAAAAGTCACTAATAGATAGGTTAGTTAAGACATTCTCTCTACCCCTCACTTATGTTCATGGCATCCCACACAAGTTAAACAATATCAAGACCAACAAAAGAAACCAACTGACAGATGAACAAAGAAGTCAGTAAGCAGGTAAGTTAAATAGTTAGTTTTGTTTATTAAATACAGTTATATATTATAATTATACATTTTTGTTATTATAAATACTGCAAAATTATGGTTTTTTTCTCGAAGTGACATACAACCCAAGTTATACTCAATTTTTTGGCAAATTTTGACACACCATGCTCAAAAGGATGCCCATTACTGATTTAGAACATAAATATTCTCCAAAAGTCTGAAAGTCTTACTTTAATTCTCATCATACTATGGAGGTAGTCCTGTATTTCTCAGAGGTTATGGCATTGAAACAAGTTTCCCTATATATTACCAAGCTGAAAAGACTTAGTTTTGGAAAGAGTATGGTCCTGCAACAGATCATATCTTCTGCCTTAGGACAAATCTAACTAAACATGGTCCTGGTAATATATATTATGTGAGAAACAGAATAATTAAAATGATCAAATTAAATGCTTGTAAGAATATGGGGAAACGGGCCTGATATTACATTGCTAGAGAAGCTGTGAATTATTTTTTAGATAAGTTGGAAATATACATTGAGATATAAAACTGTTCATGCTCACTAACCTAAGGATTCCATTACAAGGATTAGGACCTAAGGGCATTATTGTGTATGCATGAAATTATTCATGGAAGTTTTATTTATAATGACAAAATAATTAGATATAACACAAATACAATGATTGGGGAAATGGCTGAATGTATTGGATTATATTTTGTTATTAGAAATGAAAAATATTGGAAATATGAAGGAAATAATGGAAATACATGAAAGAAAAGAAATCAGAATAAGAACAAAACACACTATGATTACATTTTTTAAATGATAGCCACAATATCAAGAGAAAAAAGTATCAAAGTAAAACAAATACAAAAGGAACTCAAAAGCAAAGTATGTTTGTATTAGCATATATATGTAATTCTTATATTTTTAAACAAATTATAAACAATGTGGAGTTTGATGTTTCACACATAACTTTTTGTCTTTGTTTATTTAAATGTTTTCTGTTAAATGAGACAAACATTGTCAGACATAGTCAATTTTGATTTACTTAATTGTACTGCTTTGTTATAAGCAACAGAGCATACCAGGCCTTAAAAGTCAGGAAGAGAGAGCAGGTAGGTGGCACAATGGATACAACGCCAGGCCTGGAATCAAGAGGAGACATTTTCTAGCTGTGTGACTTTGGACAAGTCACTTAATCCCATTTACCTAGCCCTTAACTTCTGTGTTTTGGCTCATAGGTGGAAGAGTGGTAAGGGTGGGCAATGGAGGTCAAGTGACTTGCCCAGGGTCACACAGCTGGGAAGTGTCTGAGGCTGGATTTGAACCTAGGACCTCCTGTCTCTAGGCCTGACTCTCAATCCACTGAGCTACCCAGCTGCCCCTGTGTGTGTGTTTTTTTAAGTCAGGAAGAGGCAGGCTCAAGTCCTACCAATGCTATGTAACCTTGAGTAAGTCACTTAAATTTCTGTGTTCCAGGTAACCCTTTAAGACTACAATTTGCAGACATACTATAGATTTGTAGTAGAAGTTCAATGCAACAATTAGAATCACAGGTATTTTTAAAAGTGTTATTTTAAATACAGAACAAGATTATTATAGAAAAACAATGATTAATTTTTTCTTAAAACAAAACATGACTTCTCTGCCACTAAAGTTCTTCAAGTTAAAGGAATGTTGGCACTTGTTGCATATGTCACAAAGTAGGTTCATTCATCAGGTACAGATTGAACCAGTTGAGTTGAGAGGTATTTTTCAACTCTAAAAGTCTACATGTCTATGACTGTGAGTCCAAGGAATCCAAAGAAAATTTGAAATGGCCTGAGATAAATAAAACTTAGATTTCTTTAATGAGATCCCTATATTTCAATTTCATTTTAATTTCCATCATATTCTTTCCAAAACATGAAATAATTCTTTTTGTGCATATGGCAAAATGAATTTCTCCAAAAAAAAAAGTCCATTGGGCTAATGACTCCATTGCCAAATGAGAAGGGGCATTCACTCACACACTATTAGACATTGCTGTGGCAGTATACTCTAGATTCCTTGTGTTCTAAAACACAGAGGCCCAGCCAAGGGAACACAATATCTCTAACCTAAGAACACTGTAATTCTTTCAAAGGTTATTTCTCATAACAACCTTCTTTAATTTCATTCTAAGGTTGTTGGCCATAAACTCTTTAGGCCAAGTTGTTTTTATTGACTCTAACTCTCCACCAGAAGAACCTCAACTGTTATGGAAAGTCTTCAGTGATCTGCACATCACTCTACCCAGCCCTTACTTCTGCTGAACTGCCTTGGGAAATAATTTGAAAGTTAAGTCCAATTAAATTATTTGGATTTGCTTGCATGTTAAAGCCACTTGGACAAGATATAGTTCAAACATAAGCTGCCTAAAAAAAATTGTTATTTTTTAAGAACATGAAGAGCCCCACAGACAAATCAACACCAACAGCATTTTAAAAAAAGATAATTTATGGTGAGAAATCACAAAGGAATGAGAGAACTGGAAGTAATACTTCTTGCAAAATAAAAAATAAAAGAAATATGATGTATACAGTGATTCAGTACAATTCCCTCTTGATTGTGCCCTAATCTTCCTCCCAACTTAACCCACATTTTTCCCAGGCAAATGATCTATCTGAGGATTCAGAGAACATAGAAAAATTATCCCCACTAGAGAAGAGACTAATTGAAGTTTATATTATGAAAATAACACCTTAAATGCCTGTTTGTGAATAAACACACTAATTCTTTTATTCTAAGAAGCTTACAAGTATTTAACCATGTTTTACATTCATTTTTTTTGAGATTTCACTTAGATATCAATTGTTACAGAGACATCTTCTAGAAGTCTAAAAATGCTGTTTGGATAAAAGGACACGTTACCAATGCAAGAACATGTTAGATGAGGATTGGAAAACCTCTCTGTCATACTTAGAAAATGTAAGAGCTGGGATAAATTGTTTATATCACTTGAAACAAAGCTACAGCTGGTTTGCCTCAAAGGAAAAAGTTGTACAAATGTGCTCATGGTTGAGCATAGAGTTTCTAAAAGATGTACACCGTGCTCTGAAAGGGAACATTCACCGTCAAAACTGAGGTTTCTCAGCTATTCTGTTGCTTGACATTGTCTTGTCAGTGTGAAAACATTCTAAGTGTTTTAAGAGCAAAAGATAAGAACATTTCTGTCTTTTAAAAATTCATCAATTCTGCAGCTGTGTATGATTAAGAATGTAAATATGCTCAAGAGACCAATTCCATTTTCAGTTCTACTGCTTATGAATTACCTACCCTGAGACACAATTCTAATGAAAATAACGGGACTTGGCAACAATCAAAAACCATTTTGAAGCAACCAGTAAAGGTAAGTTGTTGGAAGAATGTGAGAGGACAATACAAATTGTAAAAGAAATTGCTCTTCAAAATAAACTGAAGGTACAGGCCCCATTTTCCTTACTTAAAGGCATTTGGAAGAGTTGACATACAATTCGGAAGTTGGTAATTCTGTTTTTTTATTTTCTGGGAAGAGAAAAATGTTAAGCTGACCTTCCAATAATAGCAACTTAGTCTCCAACTTCTGCTATGGTAGGTAAAAGAGTTTTCACTGAAGAGTGCAGCATTTTTAATGTTAAAAGAGAAGACATTGGTTGTGGTTATCCAAACTGGAATTTTTCATTTGGCACACTTCCAATGTGGACATGCCTCACTCAAATTTGTTGATAAAGAAATTTACAAACTCTTCTCTCCAAAATCAGAAGGTTAAATAAGCTATTTAATTATTAAGCCTAAAAGCAAGTATAAAGAACCCACTTTGTAAAACTATGAATATTAAAAAAAAAAAAACAATCTAAAACTAGATGGCACAGTGGATAGACTACCAGGCCTTCAGTTAGGAAGACTTATCTTCTGTGAGTTAAAATCTCTCCTCAGACACTTACTACCCTTGTGACCCTGGGCAAGTCCCTTTATAATTCCTTATTTGTAACATGTCAAAGGCTTCACATGATTCCCACATGCTATCCTATTGTCCCATAGGTGATTTTCAACTTTAATTCTTTGGTGAATATAGTGTTCTATACTTTGCAAACAGAAAACATCATTGATAGGCCTTGTAGCATGAAGAAACTTAAGGACATTAAAAATAAACTTGCAATTTCCCCAAAACTATCTATAGTTCTTTCCTACAATTGAATTCTGTGCCCCTTTCTCTCTGTCCATTTTTATTTTCTGTTGCAGATATATAAGTATAGATATAGACACCGATAGAGGAACTTTATAAATTGTCTCTTTAAATATCTGGGAAATTGTCATTATCCATCCTCTTGGCCTTTCCTGTGTGAACTGATAAGCTAAATTCTACTGAACAATCTCATTTACAAAGTTCTTTAATGTTATAGAGAATGATGTAATCAACAAATACCTTGTGTAAACAAGAGTGTCTAGAGAACCTCACCATTAATAATACCAAGGTTATAAATCTAGTCAGCAAGAAGGAACTAGCCTCTAAAGAAAAGGGAAATTCAGAAGGGAATCAGTTTTGTGGGAGGAGAAAGAAGGGAATGATTTAGGTAGGTACAGACAATGGTTCACTTTTGAAAATGTTGACTTTGAAATGTTTAAGAAACATTCCATTTGGGACCAGGTTGGAAAAGGGCTTTACAAACCAGATTTATGTTTGATTTTAAAGACAAGAGGAAGACATTAGAGTATATTGAGTATGGGTGTGACATGATCAGATGGGAATTTTTAGGAAAATCATTTTAGCAAGAGGTGTTTTGGAGAGGGGAAACACTTAAAGAAGGAAGACCAATTAGGAGACCATTGCAACTGCCAGGCAAAAAATAATGACTATTTCATATGAGTTGAGAGAAAAGAATGAGAGCTAATTTTTTTTAACCCTTAACTTCTGTGTATTGGCTCCTAGGTAGAAGTGTGGTAAGGGTGGGCAATGGGGGTCAAGTGACTTGCCCAGGGTCACACAGATGGGAAGTGTCTGAGGCCAGATTTGAACCTAGGACCTCCCATCTCTAGGCCTGACTCTCAATCCACTGAGCTACCCAGCTGCCCCCGAGAGCTATTTTAGAAGTAGAAATAAAATCTCATGATTAACAGAGCAAGTGAGGTGAGGGAGTGGGAGAAAATAAGGAAAAATCTAAAATTGTGATTGGGTGCCTGAGGGAAAATGGTATCCTTAATATAAATAGGGAATTTCAGGAAGAGAATTGTTTTGGGGGCGTGGGGCTGGGGGGGAGATATGTTCATTTTGGAAATGTTGAGTTCAGATACTACCATTTTAAAATATCTAATAGTTGGAAATCCATGCCTAAAGTTCAGGAAAAGGCTAGGGGTGGATAAATATAAATTTATGAGTGATCTGCATAATGATAATCATTAAACCTATGGGAACTCATGAGGATGCAATGTGATATAATAGTGAGAGAAAAAAGAAGCAGAAATAGGATGGAACCTTATGGTACTCATGAAAGAGGTGAGAGCAAAGAAGACCGAAAAGTTATCAGACGCATAGGAAGAGAGCAAAGAGAGGAAAATGTCACAAAAAGTCAAATAGAAAAGAATGTTCAAAAGGAGAGCTTGTCCAGCAATGTCAAATGAAGCAGATAGGTCAAAAAGAATAAGAGCTGGGGGAAAAAAAGACCATCAGATTTGTCAATTAAGAGATAATTGGTTAGCCAGTGATGGAAGGGTTGTGGATAGATTGCCACACTAGTACACCATTAATGAAACTGTAAGTTAGTACAGTTATTTTGAAAAGCAACTTGAAATTAGAGAAGTAACATGCCTAAGAAACATCTAGACTCTTTAACCCAGAGAGGTCATGGGGAGGCGAAGATCTCAAGAAGAAGATCTTAATAACAAAAAGAAAGGCTCCATATATACCCAACTGGCTCAACTGCACAATTTCCTCCAATTCTGTTTATCAGAATGTATGGTGATAGCGATATCCCAAATGTCCGCATCACTAGCTCTCCAAAGTTGGCAAGTTTTTCCTTAAAAATATTGAAAATGGTTTAAAGTACTAAGGTTAGTTGCCTGGGTATTAAGAAAAAAGGAAAACAAGATATGAGATACTGGAGCTTTCTCCATTGAGCCTATAACCATAGACTAGATGCATGTTGGCAAACCTATGGCACATGTGCTGGAGGAGGCTTCTCCCTTCCTCCTTTCCCAGGCACCTGAGGACATCATTCATCCCTCTGCCCAGCAATCCAATGGGAGCATTTCCTCCCTCCCCTCTTTGAGGTAAGGAAGGGAGCTCACATGCCACATGAGGGTTGAAGTTTGGGCATTCAGTCTCTAAAAGGTTCACCATCACTGGAGTAGACTGTGTCCTAGATTAATATCCCTTTATGCTCTACATGTCTTTCTCCTGTTATAGATAAACAAATCTTCTTAATTGCTAGATAGACTACTGGTGTAACTTAGTCATTACCATTTTGGACCTAATATTCTCAGGTCCTGACCTAAGTTGACATCTTGTCAGTAGGAGAGAGGTGGATGGTAGGAGGAATCAGTTTTAGTTGTAAAGGCATGGGTATTGATAGAATAATTAAGGGATTCTGGAGCAACAGAGGGTGTAGAGTTGAAATGGCAAATTACGGGATCGAGACTGGGAAAGAAGAAAATCAGTCTTGGTGAGGGCAAATGAGCCAAAGAGATCTGATGGAGGAATAGGATCAATTCATTTATATACATGAAAACCTTAGGGTCTTTGGCACTGGCTTATTTTAAAGCCTTATATCCCATCCTTATAATTTCTACATATAATTTCTGTTCATTTCAAAAATAGCTGGAGTTTCTTTTTAGGCTCAGAAAAATACACTGGCAAAATAACATCAGCCAGAAAAAAGAAAAAACAAGTTTAATATCTTTATCTGTTTATCTAGATGAATTCTAAATCCTTGGATATACCCTATGGCATTTTTCCTTTGATGGAACATCCATGAAACCCAAGCAATCTCCCATAATTTTCCTCTTTCCTTTCATTTTAATCCCAGGGGAGTAAGCCATGTTCTTTAATACAAGTAGATGGCACACAGCAGCAAATTTTATTTTAAAAAAGGTACTTTGACACTTAAAAGAAAGACTTATCTGGCAATAAGGCTAAAACATAGGCTCTGTGTGTTCATAGAATCCCTGAAAAAATGTATAGAATGCTTAGATCTAACAATTCATTTGCCCAGTGAGTCAATTAGTAAGCAAAAGACCAACCCAATGTGGTAAGACCTGTTTATGTTCCTTTTTTTAATAAAACAGAAACTGATGCTAAGTGAATTTAAATAATTGGTTAAGGATTTAAAATCTAAAGTGTCCAATATGTAATATAGATTCGATAAGGGAGATAATAACATTAAATAGATGTCACTTATCTATGAGGGGAGAGGTGACACAGAATTTTTCAACCAGTAAGAAACCCAGAATAAAATTCTATTCCAAATTCATATGGAAAGTAGAGGAAATAAAAATATAACTCATTGCCTCTTAGGTTACCTCTTTGTAATCATGAATTCATTTGTGGCATGATCATTAACCATTTACTTTCTCCAATGCGTCTCACCAATGAAATTATTCAAATCTGTACTTTATTATTATGAAATCACAGCTGGTTACAGAGTTTAAGAATGATACAAACATTTCCATCCTTCCTCCAAACCACAGTCTGATGGAAACTTTGAAAAGGAAAGTCTGGCACTTTAAAAGTCTGCTTATTTTATAATTATAATTCATGATGACAGAAATAAAAAAGGTAGCTTGATATAAAGCACTTTTACAAAAAACTTAAGTTAAAAAAATTTATACTGAGAAATAGAATATTATCTGATCTGAATGAAAAACAAGTCATACAGTAAGAACACCCTAAGGCTATACTTCTTCAAATAACATTTCAAATGATATGCACACATGTTAAAACAAAGGCATTTATCATTTTTCACACTGGATAGCCAATACTTCACAATGTAGACAGAAAGATATATCACTTGAAAACAGAACCATTTCTCCAAACCAGGAGTAGGAAATTGTATTCCATTTTTTAAAATGGAAATACTTATAAGTTGCTAAACAATAAAAAGTTACTAAAGTTATACAGTCAAAAACAGGCTTGTCTATAGGTTGATTACAATGACAAAGATGGCAATGGATCTCTTGGACTTTTATATCAACTATTGTGATCTTGACTATGGTGGTCATGAAAACAGTGGATTTTTTGGCAAATTCAATTTTTAAAATTGTCACTGATAGATTAGACTAAAGATGTAGCCATCTGAATTAGCCAAAAATACCAATTAACTCTAAAATCAATTATAAGTTTACCCATATATTATATATATGTGTGTATATATATATATAATGTTTTAAAGTCTGTAAGATATGTTATAAACATTATCTTATTTGACCTCCACACCAACCCAATGTGGTAAGACCTGTTTATGTTCCTTTTTTAAAAAAAAACGGAAACTGATGCTAAGTGAATTTAAATAATTGGTTAAGGATTTAAAATCTAAAGTGTCCAAATCAGGATTCAAACCCGTCTTCCTGACTCCAAGTTCAACATCTACTACACTATATTGCCTCTCAAATTCTAATTTGTGAAAAGTTGTCAGTTTGGATACATAGCACACATTCAACAAATATATATGTATATATAAATGTGTATATATATATATATATATATATATACACACAAATTCCATACATTTCAGAGACCCCTGCAATAGGTGAAAATCTGCGAAGTAGCAGCATTTACTACCAGAAGCCTTAAAAGGTGCAGAATATTTGGGTGGCATAGGGCTTGAAATAAATTCAAACTTTTACAAAAACTTCACAAAAACACAATACCACAGAACTACTATGTGCAGCAATCAGACATGGATGTGAAGTAAACAAGGAGAGATGCTGAACATACGGACACAGTGCAGGAGAGCAAACAGACCCATGCTACAGTCATTGAGTCAATCTGCATCCAGGATACAGAACACAACGCTGTGGTTGTTCACCTTTCACTCCATCAGCCAATAGTATGCCATGTACAATTTTACATTGGCAAACACACAAGCAGTAGTGGTGTACTGCATTTCCATTGTGTACAGTATGGTTTTCATCCACAAAATCCTGAGATATAGCAAAAACTCTGCAATACATAATTAGATTAAAAAAAAAAACAACTCATGATACAATGAAGCTCAGATAAATGAACCACAGTATAGCAAAGGATGACTGTATATTTATATTAAACACCTACTACATTCACAGCAATGTACTAGTCACTAGAATTAAATTTAAAAAATTACTGAGTTCTGTCTCTGATCTCATAAATTAATCAGTATGTATTATAGAAATAATTAATAGCTATGATTTTAAAATAATGCTTTAAGTTTGTAAAGGATTTTACATGCTATTTCACTTGATCTTCAGAATTGTGTGAGGTAGGTGCTATTATTATCCCCACTTTATAGATAATGAAACTGAGTCTGAGGAAAGTTAAATGACTTGCTCAGGGTTATATATCTAGTCAATGAATGAGGTAGGATTCAATAAGGTCTTTTTTGACTCCCAAGTCCAACATTACTTAAGTACTTACTATGTGCTAGAGACTGCACTAACAAAAAAAAAAAAAAGATACAGAAAAAAAAAAAAAGCAAACATGTTCCTTGCCCTTATGAAGCTTATATTCCAAAAGGGGTAAACTACATTACTATAAATAGGTACATACAAGAAAAGCCTTAATTTCTAGTAGGAAGACATGATACATACACAGATAATTATGATACAAAATAATTCATATATATAATGAGAGAAGTACAAACAAATTCATTGAAGTCCACAAGAGAGCACACCATTAACAGGGCAAGATCAAGGAAGGCTTCATAGAGAAGGTTATGATTGGGTTAAGGGCTTAAAAGATTAGATAAGATAAGAAGGGAAGGAAAGACATTCCAAAATTGAGTACTATGTGAGCCAAGGCAAAGAAGGGAGAACAAGATGTATATAGGGAACTAAAAACTTTTCAATTTGTCTTGGAGTAAAACAAGATAGACAAAAGAACTGTTGGCATGAGATTAAGGGGACCTTCGCTGTCATGCAAAGCAGCTTGAACTTTATTAAAGTAGTCAATGGGAAATCCCTACATATTTTTGAATGAAGGACCAGCTGCAGTGATGTAAAGAGAGGAGAAAGGAGAAAGGAGGCTGGAAAAGAAGAGAAAAAAATGGAAAAGTGGAAAACCATTGGGTGACTATTCTAATAGTCTATGTAATAATTATGACCTACACTACAATGGTGACAGTAAGAAAAGAGGATTCGAAAAGATGGCAAGACTCACTGAAAAATCTGGACCTCCAAGACAAGCTCTCTCACCCCCACAAATCTAAGACATATCTATTGTCCTAAGTAGTTTAAGTATTAAGACAAATTTAATTCTATGAAAACAGATTTGGTTTTGGTTTTATTCTAATGGATCTGTGATCTCTCTGTGATAGATTTAGATGTAGATCTAATGTACACATGCCTGCCCAACATACATCATTCTCTTCTATGTTACCACCGCAAATATTCTTTCAGTCCATGACAGTATGGTATTGTCTGGGCTTCCTGATAATGGAAAGGAAAAGGTCATGTTTTGGCTTTACTTAAATATTTATACACTGACTCACTAATTTGTGAACACCGTTGATAACACAACTTGTTTAAATTACTGCACTGAAAAAATTGTTCATATACCCAAAACTGTATTTTCATTACCCTAAATCCATGTTTAAACCAAAGGAGAATATTTTTTTGAACTAGAAAAATGAAAGGAACCTATAAACACATTTCCAACAACTCCACGTTTGTTTTTTTATTGAGTGAAAAGTAATGGGAGTGTAAATTACAATGTGAATGCAAATCTCTCAAAACTACTTTGGTGAATATTCAGTAATATAACCAAGATTTTGTCATACATTTAAAACATTTTTTATATGCCAACACAGGATTTCGCCATCTGGAAGCCCCATAGTAAAGAGAGTTAAAAGCTTTGGCACAAATGTCTTGCTTTATTACTGCTAATCTTTAGTAAAATGATAAATAATCAAATATGGCAAATGATCATTTTAGTAAGCTAAAGTTCAGTTAAAGAAGGAAGCTTGTTGTTAGGAAACACAATTTCTTAACAAAAGAACAGTTTAGTAAATGCCTAAAGCTTAAAAGGGAGGTAAGGTGATGAAGGTTAATTGTCATTAATGAGGATGGTCAAGACAGAACTTGACACTCCTCTGGGATGAACTGCTTATAGGCACATGAACTGAAAGAACTTTATTTGAGGATTCTCTAGAGACTCTTTTCAGTTCCAGTATGATATTCACAATAAAAAAGGGATGAGGGGAGGTTAGGGAATAGTTTCTTCATGTACCAAATGCACTCATAGAGTCCTAACATCTGGTTTCGTTTACATACTTTTGGTATGACTTTAAGCAAGGAAATTAAATTTAGGCATCTTGCCCAAGAAGAAGCCTGTCCACAAAGTACTGCATGTACCATCAACAGCTGGAATTTGTATCGATCCACATTCTATGGTATTACATCTTGCACACCACCCATGACCCTTACAGGCCCTAAGCTACAAATCCAAAATATCACGGAAAAGTATTTTCCATGTTCATGGAACTTTAACAACATGCAGCAAGGAAGGAAAAATAAGAGAAGGTTTGCAGAAATCATAAGGCGAAGTTCAAAGATATCTGAACAACTGCCAAGATGCATGTTTTTCAAAATAAAGATACTTCCATTTATCTTCTGGCAATTTTTGGTCTCAAAGAAAGACCTTTAGAATAAATAAACAAATGATTTGTCAACTTCCATTAAGTCTACATACAAATTGCTAAAATTAAAAAAAAAAAGCCATAAGCTTTTTATTCTACTTATGGGATAATTAGACCTTCCCTGCGCCTTAAGAGGCTAAATAATAACAAATGTTAAAAGTTAGTGTAGCTTTGCTGCCATCATGTGGCAGATGTAAAATTTTGCTGTTTTCATTACAGTGTTTTTAATAGTAGATGCTCTTTAGTATTCATTATCAATTAAGTGTTCAGAGTTCCACATGGTACTCCTGACTTAATAATAAAAGGAAGATCTCTGCTTTTCTGCAACTCACATACTAATCAGTAAACAAATACTTGTGATTTTCCTGTGCATAAAATCCTTAACCAGACATGAATTCTAGAGAATATAAAGTCTCCTAAAAGAGCTTATCCTGTAATGTGGGCAGCAAGTGGTTCTACCCTTATTGGGAGCTCTTTAGTATGGCTTCAAGATCACACAGTGAAAAGGAAAGGAAGCTCTGTTCATTGGAGAAAAAAATGCAGGACATCAGACTTGCACTCATGCAACACTAACTTGGAAACGGAATTAACTGACCCCTAGGAAAATGAAGAGGCAAGTAGGCTTGACGTCTAAGGGATTATGAAATTTTCTTGAGCAGCCATGCAATAGAAAGCTGAATTAGAGCACAGCTACCAGAGCAACTTGGGCAAGACAATATGCAGCAAGATGCAAGTTATAATTGGACTAGGGAGGCAACAGAGGAGGATGTGCAGTAGCAGAACCAAGGAATCCCTAAACCTAGACATGCTGAGAGAATCCTGAAGGACTTCTACAGAACTCAAGGAGGCAAATGGAAGTAAATGGTAAACTCTTATCCTTGAGTCCCTCTGGGGGTCTTCTGAAAAGATTAGTGGGAATTGAAGGAGAGTATAATTCTCCTAGCACCTGTAAGAGATTATATATATTTGGAGGAGGGAGACTTTAGAATATGACTTCATGACTTGACTTTTCTACATCGCTTTATGGTTTAATTAAATGCTTTTGCAATTAGATTTATGACTTCACAATCTTGTGAGAATGTTATAATAGATGAGATATAGGGGCTTGGGATGATATTCACTTAACTGATTACTCGAACCAGCCATTATGATTCTGGAAGTAGTAAAAAAGAACTTGCTCGAGTCAAAGATCTCAACTGTCTAGATGTTACACAGATTTATGGAGATAAGACTCTCACTTTGATACTACGAAAGATTTGTGAATTAACCAGGTGAGCACTCTCTCTATCAACACTCTTCACAATTCCATCACACCTTAATAGCCATGTTCATAAGTTTCTGCAGTCTTCTCTTCCCTGAAGTCATCAGCTGATGGTCAGCCTTCTGTTGATAAGCCTCTACACAAGTCTGGGCCTCTGAGAACATAACTATAGCCCAGAAGGTCATGAGTTTACAATGTAAAGATTGATTGAAGAGTCAATCAATGAACATTTATTAAGAACTTATAATGTGACAGGCACTGTGTTAAGTGCTGGATAAACAAAGAATCAGCCTTGAGAGAAGACTTAAAAAAAAAAGAGTTTTCAAGTACTCCAAAGGTTATCACATAAAAGGATTCTATTTTTGCATTATGGTCTGAAAAGTATGCATTTGTTTGGATTCAAACATCAGAACCAGGAACAATGGATAAAAGTTGGAAAAAGAAAAATTTAGACTCCATATAAGGGAAAACTTTTTTTTTTAAATCCGTACCTTTCATCTTAGAATCAATACTGTGTTTTGGCTCTAAGGCAGAAGAGCAGTAAGGGCTAGACAATAGGGGTTAAGTGACTTGCCCAGGGTCATACATCTGGGATATAAGGATGGAATTTTGAGAGGAGAGAATGTTGACGCAGAGGAGGAGGAGATGGTTGCTGGCAGTTGGAACCAGAGGGGATGCTGGGAATTTTCCAGGGAGGAGAAGAGGTCTTTGGTTTGGGGCTGGAAGGAAAGGGGAGGTGGAGAAACCAGCTCTGATCCAACCAAAGGCCTTCCCAAAGATCTTTCCCTTTGAGATTGAAATCCTGATTTCCAGTTCACAGCCATTCAGACATTGCTCTTCCTTCAAGGCTATATCAACCTATCGACCAAGATTTGGATTCCACAGGGAACAGGTCTCTCAGACTCCCTCATTCTTTACCCGTACTTTCAGAGAGACCTTTTTCTTGACAAAACTATAATTATAGAAGAAAATAAGAAAAAAGAATAGCAAGAGAAGGAGGGGAAAAGCTTAGTGGTTGGAACTGTGAAGGACCCTGTAGGGTTAATTGGAGAGGACAGCCCCAATCCCTCTATCCCTCACCCCTTTCCTAAACATCCTGATTGTTAATAATAAAATTCAACTAGCAGCCAGATAGCATTCTTGAGTACTTGGGAGACAACAAGGGAGAGAAAAATCACAGCTTGTTCTGACTGACTCCATCTTTGAGCCAGACTACTCTCTGTGCAGACAGCGGGCATAGGGGGAGGCTTATGTGAACCATGATCTTAAACAAGACCGGCCTGGGGCACTACCTGCCTCCTCTTATAGGAAAGCCTTCTCCTCAATTCTTGAGGGGTGGCACATTCATCCAGGTCACCCAGTATTGGGGTGATACTCCCTTAAAATCTCCTCAGTCATTTTGGCCCCAGGCGTGTGGAGTGGAGAGAGTTACCACACTGACCACTCTCTCTCCCAAATTAACCTTCTCTTTCTGGAGTTACAATGTAGTGTCTGAGGTCAGATTTGAACCTAGGATCTCCTGTCTCTAAGCCTGGCTCTCAGTCCAGTTGCCCCCTAATGGAAAACTTTCTAATAAATAGAGCCAACCAAAAAAAAAAAAAAAGAAAAGAAAGAAAGAAAAAAGAAAAGAAAAGGACCATCTTGGGAGGTAGTAACTATTTCCTGGCTATCTCCGGGCTATGCTACATCATCCTCATCTCTCATTACTTCTTTGGCTTCTGTCTGATAAGCCTCTGTGAAATAATTTTTTTTTTATTCCCTTTGCCTATTTTGAGTTAATAAAGAACTAAAAGTATCCCTATTTAATACTTAGTAAGTCACTAAGTAAGAGAGTTCACAAGTCATTTACAGGAAGAAAAAAAAGTTCAGACCCCCAAAGGCCACGAGCACTGCCCCACCCCTTGGGCAGTACTCAGCAAATTGGGAGGCTATGATTGGTTCCCGTGAAGAGAGACAGGAAGTGACATGGAAAAGGGGCTATAAAAGGGGAGCTGGAGGAGAAGAATTTCATTCTTTCCTTGGCTCTTTGGGCAATGACTCTCTCTCCTTTGGTGGGACACTTTTCAGAGTGAGCTTTGGTGAGATTCTTGATAGTCTTGGTCTTGTGTGTGCTGAAGGTTCTCAGTGGATTTTTCAGCATCTCCTGGCTTTTTGGATTTCAGCTTCCTAATTAGGTTTTTGGATTCTAGTGAGATTTGCTTTTGGATTCACATTTGTGGTCTGGAGGCATTAGGATTAGGATTTAGGGTATTTGTAGCTAGGTGATTTTTTTCTACCTCTTTCCTATATTTCCCACTTTAATATTTCTACCTTGCTATAAATAAAAGCTACTTACAATCATTTTGACTTGAGAAGTTAATTATTTTTATAAACAGCAACTACAATAAATTTTTTTTAATTCTTATATTTGTCAAACCCATTTTTAATTATTACACCTCCCAGCTTTGATAGAAAAGGGTTCGCTTTATCTTGCCTGGAACCAGGCCTCCATGCCACTTCCCAGAAATGTCTTCACTATGCTATCTACACTCTAGACCTCATTTTATCTCTTTCTCTTTGCACCTGATCTTCCCCCAGGACCAGGCCTTCACACTGGTGATACAAGCAATGTCTTAATCCTTCCATGGAAGTTGAGCTAGTTTCTCAAAAGGTACTAACGCTTAATTGACATTTAATGAAATAGAGGAATTTCAGACTTCCCTGACCAAAAAAAAAAAAAAAAAACAGAGCTGAAAAGAAAATCTAATGAACAAATTCAACACTCAAGAGAAGCATTAAAAAGGCAAATACAAAACTTAAAGGTTTTTGATAAGGTTGAACTTATAGGTGCATTCTTACCTGGGAAGGTGATAACTGAAATAAAAATAACTATAGTGCTTGAGAAAAGCAAAGTACTTAAATTATGTAAGGTATCTAAACAACCTAAGATACTTAAAGTTATCACTATTAGAGCAGTGAAAAAGGAATATACATAGAAAGAAGGAAGGAAGTTAAATAAGATAGGTTGATATAAAAAGGGGAGGATAGGAAAGAGGAACACATGGGGAGAAGATTAAAGGAGAGATAGAAGGGTAAACTACCTCACATTAAAAATCTCATAAGAGGTAAACATAGTAGAGGAGAGGATAGAGGGAGGAGTTATGATTGATCCTTACTCTCAAACTAGCTCATAATGGAAATAATACACTGAGGCAGCTATAGTAATCCTACTTGCCCTCTTCCCCTATTTTTCTAGTTTCTGTAGTATTGGAGCTAGTTGTTCTTTGAATGTTTACTGAACATTTTTATGAAATATATATGATATTGATGCCTAAACTAGGAAGAGATAAAAAGAAGAAAAAATCTATAGACCGATCTCCCTAATTAACATTGATTTAATTTTTTTTAATAAAATACTAGCAAGATTACAATATTTTATCACAAAAATAATATACCACAATTAGAATGGTTTTATAACAAAAATGCAGGGATGATTCAATATTAGGAAAAAGATCAGCATAATTGACCATATCAATAATCAAACCAACAGAAATCACATGATTATTTCAATAGATGCAGAAAAAGCATTTGACCAAAGGAAAAAAAAGGTAATTATGCTGTCCTCTAGACTTATTTGATACAAGGAATCAAAGGCTCAGACTGCTTTCATTTCCTCATCAATTGAGTACAAAGTAGCCACAGGAATAATAGGGGTTTTGAAGGTTGGTTGATGGAGGACAAATGGTTAATTATGTCCATTCTTGTTGAATATCTCCCAGCTGTGGCTAAGTAAATCTCTTTTTGTTAAGTTTTGAATGACCAACTAGAATCTCATTTTGTTTCAAGTATCAAACCTAAAACTATAGAATATTACCTCAGATCCATTCTTACATCATGCCACTGTGCACCAAGGATATAAATATAATGGATAAGACAATGAAATTTTTACGTACTGTTTATTTTATTAAGGTTTAATCACTTTTCCCTTCATTATGAGTTTTAAACTCCTTAGATTTGAAACTTTAGTTCCTTCTTTTATTTTTGCAAATCACCACTTTTAGGACAAAGATCAAATGTAACTTATGAAGTGCTGATGTCAGACATTCTCATCTGTGAACAAAATACCCATTTTCCAATTCTAGCCAATCATAACTCAATAATACTCACATTACTAAAAAGAGATGTTTCCACTTCAAGATAATAGACTTGCCTTGACTGTCAGGGATGTCCTAGGTCTCTGAGCCTTAGACTTAATTATTGGTAAGTTTGCTAAAATAAATTGATTATGCTTAGAATGTTGTTGCCTCAAGTTTTTCTTATTCACAGATTTCAATCATAATGGTCTCTACTCACAAGGAGCTTACATTCTAATAGGAGAGACAATATGTATGTTTGTAAGTAAATACAAAATAAACATAAAGAGAAGAAAACCCATCATAAAACTCTCCCCACCATTCTTTTAATCTCTTTCCACCTTACTACCAAGCCCTTAAAGACATTCTTGGCCCATTGAGGCAAAAGCAGCCAGAAAAGTCATATTTGCAGATATGCCTCAAGACTGGCAAAGACTGGTCTAATTTTGCAGTTCCACAAATCACTGTCAAAAGGACATCTGGCTCAGATTGGCTCAGAACATCCTGACCAACTAACTTATTATCATAAAATCTTGAGCTATATCTCTAGGACAAATGTCCTTCATATATACCTCCAGATATACCCTGGTACCTTTGTACTTCTAAAGAATTCCTTATGTTAGTGACGAGACCAAAGATTTTGTAGATTAACCATTTGATGAAGTATATATTCCTCACTGTTCTATGTGGAGCTGTACTCACTTATTGGCCTTGAAGAATATATGTTATTTTCTTTTGATCATAGATAATAAAAACTGTATAAATAGTGGACTGAAATATCAATAAATTGGATTGTGCTATATGTTCATAGGACAGTTGCCTTCAGCCCCATTACTCTCACTCATTTGCACCAAAAGATTCTGAGCATCTCTGACTCTCTCTGCTCCCTCTCTCATTCTATCTCTTGCTCTCTCCACTCTTAAGCAACACCTGCAATTCTCCCTATGCAGCTTTAATGCAGCTGTCTCTTCTCAGAACCTGACACCAGAATCTATCCCTGAGCTTTCTCTTCCCCAGCTGGTTCTCTGGGGCACTCAGCCAGGGCAGGAGCACTTCTACATTAGGTTCTCACTTCCATTCTTCTCTGGAGAGCCCTCATAACCAATACGGCTCACTCCCCCAAACACTGGGGTGTACTTTGGTACCAGTCACACCTTACACTCCCTGCTATATTCATAGATCCAGTCTCATTGGTTAACCTGCTGTTCTTCAAACAACTCTATATTCTGGCTTTAGATATTTTCACTGGCTGTCCCCGAGGTGTAGAATGCTCTTCCTCCTCATCTCTGCTTCCTGACTTCTCTAGCTTACTCCAAATACCAAATAAAACCCTACCTTCTAGAGAAGTGATGGCAAACCTTTTAGAGACCAAGTGCCCAAACTGCAACCCTCACACCACATGAGTCCCTCCTCCATCCCCAACTGCTGCCTTATCCCAGACAGGGAAGGGAGGAAGTGCTCCTACTGGGCTATTGGACAGAGGGATAGGTGGTGTAAGAAATGACCTCAGGCTTGGCACATTCTGGCACACATGCCATAGGTTCAACAACATGGTTCTAGAGGAAGGAATTTTCCAATTCCTCCTAATTCTAGTAGGTGCCTTCTATTGGTTATTTTCTATTAATTCTGTATGAAGCCTGTTTGCATATAGTCTTTTACATGTTGTCTCATTAGATTATTAACTTCTTGAGGGCAGAGATTATCCTTTGCATTTTTCAATATCCCCAGTACTTAGCACAGTATATGGGACATAGTGGGTGCTTAATAAATGCTTTCTGAATGATTAACTAAATACAAAGTAGTTAAATACAAGGTAGTATGAAAGAAAAGTCACTTTAGAAGAGGGGGCAAATTCAAAATGGTGGAGTAGAAGCAGGGAAACCTTGAATCATTCCAATCCTTTCCAACCAATCTTAAAAAAATACACTTCAAAATAAGTATTAGAATGACAGAACCAACAAGGTGATGGAATGAAGCAATTTTCCAACAGAAGACTTGAAAAGTAGGCAGAGAAGGACTGGTTTACTTGGGTGAGAGGGAAGCATAGCCGGAAACAAGGCACCTCCACAGTATATTGGTACAAGCCAACAGCAAACTATTCCCACCTCACATCTATGGTTCCAGGTTCTGAAACTGGACCCAAGCCAACATCAAGACCCAAAGACCCTATCTAAGTCAACAGCAATACAACCCTATGCACACTCCTTAAAGTTCCAAGTCGGAGGGCAAAATTGCAATGAAGTCCCAAGCCCTAGTGCAGGGCAGGCCACAGTGTGCCTGGCTGGTGCAGGCCCAGAAAGTGGCTCTGAGTTCCTACCCAAGCCCAAATAGAGACCCCCAAGTCCCAGCTCAACACAGTCAGCAAAGTGCTTAAGTAGTACAAGACCAAGGGGAGTCACAGAACCCTTGCCAAAGCAAGCAGTGAGGACCTTAACTCCAGTGAAAGGTAGTCTGCAAGGTATCCTGGTCTGGGTAAGCACAGAGCAAGGTCTAGAGCCCCAGTTCAAAGAAGTCCACAGAACCTGGCCTATATAAGCCCAAAGCAAGGTTAAGAACCCCTATCCAAGCTCAAGACTAGGTCATAAACCCCAGGACAAGGCAATTCACAATGTGCTTGACCTGATTAAACCCAGAGTGAGGCCCAAAGTCCCTGTTCAAGCCTGAGGCTAGACTCTGAGTCCCAGCACAAGGGAGCTCACCATGCTTTGAGTTCTTCAAGCCATTAGCAGTCCTAGAGGCTAATTGAATCAGGAGTTGGAGGTGGCTTTCAGAGGTCACGGCCCATAGGCCATCATACCACTTTGGAAGAATTGAAACTTGCAAAAACCCAGAAGTGGAGCTAAGGGTAGCATCAAGAAAGAAGTAAAGCTTAAGAGAGTGCCCTCTCTATCCTGAGAACAGAGCTCATGTTTAAGATAAAAGTAAAAAGTCAAGAAAAAGGCTGGGGAAATGAGCAAAAATTAAAAAAAAAAAAAACAAGAAACCATAGAAAATGTTTATGGATACAAAGAGGAAAGCACAGACTCAGAAGGGGACAGTGAAAGTAAAGATCTACAAGCAAAACTTTTAAGAAAAATATGAATTGGTCTCAGGCTCTGGAAAAGTTCAAAAAAGTTTTCAAAAATCAGTTAAGACAGGTAAAGGAAAAATGGGGAAGAGAAATGAAAGTCATGAAAGAGAAAAAAAAGAAAAATAGCTTAAAAAGCAGAATTGGCCAAATGGAAAAGGAGGTTCAAAAGCTCATGGAAGAAAAATCACTTCTTAAAAATTAGAATTGGGCAACTAGATCTCATGAGACATTAAAAAACAATAAGACAAAATCAAAAGAATGGGAAAAAACAGAAGAAAACATGAAATATCTCATTACAAAACAACTAATCTGTCAAATAGATCCAGGAAAGACAATCTAAAAATTAATGGATTACCTGAAAGCCATGAAAAAAAAAATAAAACCCTATACATTATATTACAAGAAATTATCAAAGAAAATTGCCCTAATATTCTTGGACAAGAGGGTAAAACAGAAATTAAAAGGATCCACAGATCACTCCCTGAAATAAATCCCCAAATGACAACTCCCAGGAATATTGTAGCTAAATTCAAGAGCTCCTAAACCAAGGAGAAAATATTGTAAGATGGCAGAGCAAAACAATTCAAATATCATGGAGCTATAGTCAGGATTGCACAAGACTATGCAGCCTCCACGTTAAAGGATTGGAAGGCAAAAGAACTAGGTTTACAACCCAGAATCACCTGCTAATCAAAACTAAGTATATTGTTTCAGGGGAAGAAATGGTCATTTAATAAAATAAATTTCCAAGCATTCTTAATGAAAATAACAGACTTAAACAAAAAATCTGGTGTCCAAATACAAGACTCAAGAATAGCATAAAAAGGTAAATAAGAAAAAGACCATTTAAGAGGGATTCAATAAGGTCACACTATTTATATTCCTACATTGAAAGATGATATTTGTAATTCTTAAAATTTTTATCAGTATTAGAGCAGTTAGAAGGAGTATACATAAATAAGAGTGTGAGAATAAGCTGATTAGGATGATATGTGTTATGGGCGGTATGGTGCTTCTGAATTGGGCCTGCTAGAGAGATGGTCCAAAGTCCTCAGATGGTTTAAGGACCTAAGCTGAGTAGGGATGGGAAGCCTAAGTGGACATCATGGTTGAGACAGTGAACACAGAACCCACAACTGTTTGTAGCTCAGCCTAGCACCAGTTCCCACCTACAGTGCCCAGAACTAAGTAATCCAATGAGAAGCTGTAAATTGAATCACACATTTTCTCTGGCTGCTTGTCCTGGGGTTAAGTTGATAGATAGAAGGTAGGGCTGATTGGATAAATGTTGATGATAAATGGATAGTGGGGTGGACTGCAATTTAGCTAAAGTATTCCTTTCCCCTTAGGTACAAGAATATTAAACTGATCTTTAGGATAAAACCAGCCTTCACCTAAATGAACTTCAAGAATTTAATTATAATAAACTCAGGGGGAGGATCAAGGTTGAGAAGGAGGTGTTGGGAATCTATGCTATCATCTATAGATGATAAAGTTGGACAATCAATTGATAATCAGGTTGTGTCAGTTGGCTAAAGAGGTTCCTCTCCCTCTCTGACCCTGGGTCAGGCTGGGCACCTTGGCCCTGACCAGATGGACTGAGGGTTGATGATGTTTTTCTTGATAATCAGGTAATTGGTATATATCTCACAACTCTATTCAGTAATTGATAAAGTGGTAATCAATGAAGCAGGATATAGGTAACTTGAGCAGGCAGATTGGCTTACCCACCCACCACCCAGGGTCCCTTTCTCAAGAGTGAGAGACTGCTTCAGCTCATGCCTTTTTATTTTTTTTAACAAGTTTAATATTTTATTTTTTTAGAAAAATTTTCCATGGTTACATGATTCTTGTTTTTACTTTCTCCTTCACCCCTCTTCAACCTTCCCCCCCCCATATCCAACACGCATTTCCACTGGTTTAAACATGTGTGATCAATCAAGACTTATTTACATATTATTGATAGTTGCATTGGTGTGGTAGTTTCGAGTCTACATCCCCAATCATGTCCACATCAACCCATGTGTTCAAGTGGTTGTTTTTCTTATGTGTTTCCACTCCTGCAGTTCTTCCTCTGAATGTGAATAGCATTCTTTTCCATAAATCCCTCAGAATTGTTCTGGGTCATTGCATTGCTGCCAGTACAGAAGTACATTACATTCAATTTTACCACAGTGTATTGGTCTCTGTGTACAATGTTCTTCTGGCTCTGCTCCTTTCACTCTGCATCAATTCCTGGAGGTCTTTCCAGTTCACATGGAATTCCTCCAGTTTATTATTCCTTTGAGCACAATAGTATTCCATCACCAACATATACCATAATTTGTTTAACCATTCCCCAATTGAAGGACATACCTTCGTTTTCCATTTTTTTGCCACCACAAAAAGTGCAGCTATAAATATTTTCGTATAAGTCTGTTTATCTATGATCTCTTTGGGGTACAAACCCAGCAATGCTATGGCTGGTTTGAAGGGCAGGCAGTCTTTTAGAGCTCTTTGGACACAGTTCCAAATTGCCATCCAGAATGGCTGCATCAGTTCACAACTCCACCAGCAATGCATTAATGTCCCAATTTTGACACATCCCCTCCCACATTCATTACTGTCCCCTGCTATCATTTTAGCCAATCTGCTAGGTGTGATGTGGTACCTCAGAGTTGTTTTGATTTGCATTTCTCTAATTATTAGAGATTTAGAACACTTTCTCATGTGTGTTATGGATAAAAAGGAGGAGACACTAAAATTGGGGGGTGTTCTACTTCCCTTGCTGAGTGACGGAGGGGTAAAGGGTGATTGAGGTAATAAGGAGAGGAATGAAAGGGATGGCTGAGTTTAGGGAGTAATGAACAAGGCTGTATTAGGATGGTAAGGGTACAGGGTGAGGGGTTCAGGAGAGGCAGCTAACATAGACTAGACACCCAGGCTAGAGACAGAGGATACTGGGGTAATAGGCTGAATCCTTCCAGGCAGGAAAGGTACTTTTATAGACACAAGGAATAAGGCCAGTCAGAAATGATTGAAATCTGACTTGAGGGCTTTCTTGTCAGTTTCTCAAGTCCTCAAAGGAGGAATCACAAAGCTCTTCCCTGTCAGTGATACTGAAGGAATTCAGGAGGAAGCATTGGGCAACTACTTCCTCCCAAGATGGATGCCTCCAGTTTCCCTCAGGAAATAAAGAAAACAAATCCTTCCCCTTCAACCCTTGCCTAATTACTCAACACAATGATTCTCCAGAGGATTTGCTTAGGTAACAAAAAGATTTATTAATGTTCAGGGTTGATCAGGAAGGAGAGAGGGGTTTCGGGTTTCTGATAACCGCTAGGGAGAAACTCAAGATGTGGGAGAATCACAGAAATGGGTTAGACTGAGAGAAGGACCTGCTTCTCTCAGCCAGGGAAGATTTGGCTGCTCTTAAAGTAGAGGGAATACTAAAGGGATAGTTTGAATTCGAGGATGTCCTACTTGCCTATTGGGGAAAACTAAACCCACAAAGTCTATTCACTAAAAACCCAAAAGCCACCCTGTTTCCCAGAGCCCCAGGAAAAAACAGGAAAGGAAACAGGGAAATAATGTGGAGAAGGTCAGGGAGAGGTCCAGAGAAATTAGCTAGGTTCAAATTGTCCAGAGACAAAGCACAGGCCAAAGCAAAACCAAAAGCCAAGCAGAGTTCACTCTGTTCAAGCCTCAGGGACCAACTGACTTCTCTCAGAATTCTAAGACTTCTAACTGCCAGAAGTTTTCAGTTGGCCCCCTGCAAAAGCAAAAGCCTCTCTTGCATCTTTTGCATTACATGTGCTTATTGATAGTTTTTATTTCTTTATCTGAAAATTGCCTATTCATGTCCCTTGCCCATTTATCAATTGGGGAATGACTTGATTCTTTATACAATTGATTTAGCTCCTTGTATATTTGAGTAATTAAACCTCTGTCAGAGTATTTTGTTTTGAAGATTTTTTTTCCCATTTTTTTGTTTCCCTTCTGAATTTGGTTGCATTTTTTTTGTTTGTACAAAACCTTTTAAATTTAATATAATCAAAATTATTTATTTTACATTTTGTAATTTTTTCTAACTCTTGCTTGGTTTTAAAATTTTCCCTTTCCCATAGATCTGACAGGTATACGATTCTATGTTCACCTAATTTTCTTATAGTTTCCTTCTTTATATTCAAGTCATTCACCCATTCTGAATTTATCTTGGTGTAGGGTGTGAGATCTTGATCTAAGCCTAATCTCTCCCATATTGTTTTCCAATTTTCCCAACAGTTTTTGTCAATTGGTGGGTTTTTGTCCCAAAAATTGGGCTCTTTCGGTTTATCATAGACAGTCTTGCTGACCTCACTTACCCCAAGTCTATTCCACTGATCCTCCTTTCTGTCTCTTAGCCAGTACCATATCATTTTGATGACCTAAGAGGGGAATATATATATAATAATAATAAAATATATGATGTAAGAGGGGAATATATATATTCCCCTCTTACATCATATATTTTATTATTATT